>NW_024404494.1:170000-172637 GCF_905171775.1 Rana temporaria
AAAAGGGTGGCGTCTGACAGATGGAGGAGCGGGTATAATGCCGCCAATACAGACTGCACACGCCCGCAGCTGGAGCATTTATTAAGTAATACTGTCAGATGCCATTAGCATTACTGGACACAAGATAATCCCTTCTGCTTTGCGTTTTTTTTTTCTACAATAGCTAACAGAGGAACCCCAGTTACAATGAAATAAAAGGAAAAAAATAATAATAATAATAATATATATATACACACATACCGTATTTGCCGGCGTATAAGACAACCCCCTAATTTTCCAGCTAAAATGTTGGTTTTGGGATATACTCGCCGGTATAAGACTACCCCCTTCCTACTAGTCATGCCTCGCCTCACTGTGCCATTACATGCCAGATTGTGCCACCATTACATGCCAGACTGTGCCACTACATGCCTCACTGTGCCCCATTACATGCCAGACTCACTGTGCCCCATTACATGCCAGACTCAACGAAATGAGCAACATGAAAACAGCAAAAGCAGCCCAAAGGGTGGCGCCATCTGAATGGAACTTCCCCTTTATAGTGCCGTTGTACGTCACCGAGCATTTTTTTTACGATCGTGTGTATGCAAGGCAGGCTTGAGAGGAATCACGTTTTTCTTCCATGACATGAATAACGGTCGTGTGCACGCGGCATGAGTCTTTGGCTAGGTGCATTCTAAGACTCAATGTATGAGAAATAAAAAGGATGCTATAACTGCAACTTTTACAACACTGAGACTGATCGGATGGTTATAGTAAAGACAGAACCTTCTGTGATGGGAGTCACTTTGGGTGGGGGGCTTGTGCAACTCAGCTTACTTTAGAGAGCTCTGGAAACAGAGCAATCACGTCAAAAAAAAAACCTTTGTTTTTTTTCCATGACATGAATAACGGTCGTGTGTACGTGGCATGAGTCTTTGGTTAGGTGCATTCTAATGGCGCGTACACACGATCATTTTTCAGCATGTCGAAAAAACAACATTTTGCCAACTTCATCATTAAAACGACATTGCCCACACCCCATCGTTTTTAAAAAATGCTCTAGCAAAGCGCGGTGACGTACAACACGTACGACGGCACTATAAAGGGGAAGTTCCATTCATCTTTGGGCTGCTTTAGCTGATTCCTTGTTAGAAAAAGACGATTTGCGCTTTTCTGTCTGTTACAGCGTGATGAATGTGCGATCTCCATTATGACAGGTAGTTTTTCCAGAACGAGCGCTCCCGTCTCAGAACTTGCTTCTGACCATGCGCTGTTTTTTTTACGTAGTTTTAGCCCACACACGATCATTTTTTACAACCCAAAAAATGACACAGTTTAACCACTTGGGATCCGCCTCCCGTCAATTGACGGCTACAGTGCGGATCCCAATTTCCAAACTGCCGTCAATTGACGGCCGCCCCTTAGGGCGGTCCCCGCGCGCGCTCCAGAGCGCGCTGCGGGGAAAATCTGTGTTGGCCGTGTCCCTCGGACACAGCCAATTACAGATCGCCGCGAACGGCCAATCAGAGTGGCCGTACGCGAGGCGATCTGTGCGGCCAATGAGAGAGGATCTCATATGTAAACATATGCGATCATCTCTCATTGCCGTTTTACACAGAGACAGCGGTGCTGTCTCTGGAGAGGAGACCGATCTGTGTCCCTTGTACATAGAGACACAGATCGGTCACCCCCCCACAGTTAGAACACAATGCAGGGAATACATTTAACCCCTTCCTCACCCCCTAGTGTTAACCCCTTCAGTGCCAGTCACATTTATACTGTAATTAGTGCATATTTATAGCACTGATCGCAGTATAAATGTGAATGGCGCCAAAAATGTGTCCGATGTGTCCGCCATAACGTCGCAGTCCCATTAAAAATCGCAGATCGCCGCCATTTCTATTAAAAAAAAAATAATTAAAAAAAAATAATTCTGTCCCCTATTTTGTAAGCGCTATAACTTTTGCGCAAACCAGTCGCTTATTGCGATTTTTTTTTTTTTTACCAAAAATATGTAGAAGAATACGTATCGGCCTAAACTGAGAAAAAAAAATGTTTTTTTTTTTTTAAATTGGGATATTTATTATAGCAAGAAGTAAAAAATATTGTATTTTTTTCAAAATTGTCTCACTTTTTTGTTTATAGCGCAAAAAATAAAAACCGCACAGGCGATCAAATACCACCAAAAGAAAGCTCTACTTGTGGGGAAAAAAGGACGTCAATTTTTGTTTGGGAGCCACGTCGCACGACCGCAGCAATTGTTAGTTATAGCGATGCAGTGCCGAAAGCTGAAATTTCACCTGGGCAGGAGGGGGTATATGGTGCCCAGTAAGCAAGTGGTTAAAACGACGTTAAAAAATGCAGCATGTTCGAAAAAAAAATGTGCCGTTTTCAGAACCTGAAAATGATGTGAAGCCCACACACGATCATTTTAAATGACGTTTTTGCAAAACAACGTTTTTTTCATGCCGAAAAATTATCGTGTGTACGCGGCACAAGACTCATGTGTGAGAAATAAAAAGGATGCTATAACGGCAACTTTTACAACACTGAGGCCGCGTACACACCGTTCGATCCATCCAATGAGAATGGTCCGACGGACCGTTTTCATCGGTTCACCGCTTAAGTGGCCTGATGGTCTGATGTGCGTACACA
>NW_024404495.1:0-90451 GCF_905171775.1 Rana temporaria
CATTATTCAGGTCACGCTGCCGCCCATTATTCAGGTCACGCTGCCGCCCATTATTCAGGTCACGCTGCCGCCCATTATTCAGGTCACGCTGCCGCCCATTATTCAGGTCACGCTGCCGCCCATTATTCAGGTCACGCTGCCGCCCATTATTCAGGTCACGCTGCCGCCCATTATTCAGGTCACGCTGCCGCCCATTATTCAGGTCACGCTGCCGCCCATTATTCAGGTCACGCTGCCGCCCATTATTCAGGTCACGCTGCCGCCCATTATTCAGGTCACGCTGCCGCCCATTATTCAGGTACCTGCCGCCCATTATTCAGGTCACGCTGCCGCCCATTATTCAGGTCACGCTGCCGCCCATTATTCAGGTCACGCTGAGCCCATTATTCAGGTCACGCTGCCGCCCATTATTCAGGTGACGCTGCCGCCCATTATTCAGGTCACGCTGCCGCCCATTATTCAGGTCACGCTGCCGCCCATTATTCAGGTCACGCTGCCGCCCATTATTCAGGTCACGCTGCCGCCCATTATTCAGGTGACGCTGCCGCCCATTATTCAGGTGACGCTGCCGCCCATTATTCAGGTCACGCTGCCGCCCATTATTCAGGTCACGCTGCCGCCCATTATTCAGGTCACGCTGCCGCCCATTATTCAGGTCACGCTGCCGCCCATTATTCAGGTCACGCTGCCGCCCATTATTCAGGTGACACTGCCGCCCATTATTCAGGTCACGCTGCCGCCCATTATTCAGGTCACGCTGCCGCCCATTATTCAGGTCACGCTGCCGCCCATTATTCAGGTCACGCTGCCGCCCATTATTCAGGTCACGCTGCCGCCCATTATTCAGGTCACGCTGCCGCCCCATTATTCAGGTCACGCTGCCGCCCATTATTCAGGTCACGCTGCCGCCCATTATTCAGGTCACGCTGCCGCCCATTATTCAGGTGACGCTGCCGCCCATTATTCAGGTCACGCTGCCGCCCATTATTCAGGTCACGCTGCCGCCCATTATTCAGGTCACGCTGCCGCCCATTATTCAGGTCACGCTGCCGCCCATTATTCAGGTCACGCTGCCGCCCATTATTCAGGTCACGCTGCCGCCCATTATTCAGGTCACGCTGCCGCCCATTATTCAGGTCACGCTGCCGCCCATTATTCAGGTGACGCTGCCGCCCATTATTCAGGTCACGCTGCCGCCCATTATTCAGGTCACGCTGCCGCCCATTATTCAGGTCACGCTGCCGCCCATTATTCAGGTGACGCTGCCGCCCATTATTCAGGTCACGCTGCCGCCATTATTCAGGTCACGCTGCCGCCCATTATTCAGGTCACGCTGCCGCCCATTATTCAGGTCACGCTGCCGCCCATTATTCAGGTGACGCTGCCGCCCATTATTCAGGTCACGCTGCCGCCCATTATTCAGGTCACGCTGCCGCCCATTATTCAGGTCACGCTGCCGCCCATTATTCAGGTCACGCTGCCCGCCCATTATTCAGGTCACGCTGCCGCCCATTATTCAGGTCACGCTGCCGCCCATTATTCAGGTGACACTGCCGCCCATTATTCAGGTCACGCTGCCGCCCATTATTCAGGTCACGCTGCCGCCCATTATTCAGGTGACACTGCCGCCCATTATTCAGGTGACGCTGCCGCCCATTATTCAGGTGACGCTGCCGCCCATTATTCAGGTGACGCTGCCGCCCATTATTCAGGTCACGCTGCCGCCCATTATTCAGGTCACGCTGCCGCCCATTATTCAGGTGACGCTGCCGCCCATTATTCAGGTCACGCTGCCGCCCATTATTCAGGTCACACTGCCGCCCATTATTCAGGTCACGCTGCCGCCCATTATTCAGGTCACGCTGCCGCCCATTATTCAGGTCACGCTGCCGCCCATTATTCAGGTGACGCTGCCGCCCATTATTCAGGTCACGCTGCCGCCCATTATTCAGGTCACGCTGCCGCCCATTATTCAGGTCACGCTGCCGCCCATTATTCAGGTCACGCTGCCGCCCATTATTCAGGTGACGCTGCCGCCCATTATTCAGGTCACGCTGCCGCCCATTATTCAGATCACGCTGCCGCCCATTATTCAGGTGACGCTGCCGCCCATTATTCAGGTGACGCTGCCGCCCATTATTCAGATCACGCTGCCGCCCATTATTCAGGTGACGCTGCCGCCCATTATTCAGGTGACGCTGCCGCCCATTATTCAGGTGACGCTGCCGCCCATTATTCAGGTCACGCTGCCGCCCATTATTCAGGTCACGCTGCCGCCCATTATTCAGGTCACGCTGCCGCCCATTATTCAGGTCACGCTGCCGCCCATTATTCAGGTGACGCTGCCGCCCATTATTCAGGTGGGGGGCCCCCTGTTGAGCGCCGGTCATCTGAATAACAGCGGTGGGTGTGTTTTTGAAGTGTCTATCAGGGCCAGCGGTAGGGTTGCCACCTGTCCGGTTTTGACCCGGACAGTCCGGGTTTGGACACATGTGCCCGGTTTTCAAGCCGCCTGAAACCCGGGCACATTTTTTAAATTTTTTTTTCCAATTTTTTTTATTTTTTAGCCGTCCGTTTTTTTTCTTTTTCTGCCGCCCATCCTGTAATCAGAGGGTTCGGCAGCTGGATGGATAGTAATTTGTTCCCGTGGCCGCCCAGAGTGAGGGAGTCCCGCCTCCCTGCCTGGCGCATGCTTTGCCTGCTGTAGTGACTCTCTGTTATGATGGGGAGATCTGGGGAGAGCTGTCTGACTCTGTCTACAGTGAGTGAAGGGCAGTGTATCCTAGCAACCGGGAACGCTCTGTTATGCAGGAGGGGAGGAGTCTCGAGCGAGAGCATGGCGTTAGACTCCGCCCCCTTAGGTTCGTGCACAGCGCAGTGGCTCCTGAAAGGTAAGGGGTGTTTTTTCCACGCTCTCCCAAGGGGAGGGGGGGTCGGAAGGGGTCCCGTCCTGGCCTGGCCCCGGGGAGGTCTCTGCTGCTGATATAAAGGGGGGCCCTGGAGGAGATCTGTGCATGCTGCTGATATAAAGGGGGCCCTGGAGGAGATCTGTGCATGCTGCTGATATAAAGGGGGACCCTGGAGGAGATCTGTGCATGCTGCTGATATAAAGGGGGACCCTGGAGGAGATCTGTGCATGCTGCTGATATAAAAGGGGCCCCTGGGGAGGTCTATGCATGCTGCCGATATAAAGGGGGCCCTGGAGGAGATCTGTGCATGCTGCTGATATAAAGGGGGGCCCTGGAGGAGATCTGTGCTGCTGATATAAAGGGGGCCCTGGAGGAGATCTGTGCATGCTGCTGATATAAAGGGGGGCCCTGGAGGAGGTCTATGCATGCTGCTGATATAAAGGGGGGCCCTGGAGGAGATCTGTGCATGCTGCTGATATAAAGGGGGGCCCCTGGGGAGGTCTATGCATGCTGCCGATATAAAGGGGGCCCTGGAGGAGATCTGTGCATGCTGCTGATATAAAGGGGGGCCCTGGAGGAGATCTGTGCTGCTGATATAAAGGGGGCCCTGGAGGAGATCTGTGCATGCTGCTGATATAAAGGGGGGCCCTGGAGGAGGTCTATGCATGCTGCTGATATAAAGGGGGGCCCTGGAGGAGGTCTATGCATGCTGCTGATATAAAGGGGGGCCCTGGAGGAGGTCTTTGCATGCTGCTGATATAAAAGGGGCCCCTGGGGAGGTCTATGCATGCTGCTGATATAAAGGGGGGCCCTGGAGGAGATCTGTGCTGCTGATATAAAGGGGGGCCCTGGAGGAGGTCTGTGCATGCTGCTGATATAAAGGGGGGCCCTGGAGGAGATCTGTGCTGCTGATATAAAGGGGGGCCCTGGAGGAGGTCTGTGCATGCTGCTGATATAAAGGGGGGCCCTGGAGGAGATCTGTGCATGCTGCTGATATAAAGGGGGGCCCTGGAGGAGGTCTGTGCATGCTGCTGATATAAAGGGGGGCCCTGGAGGAGATCTGTGCATGCTGCTGATATAAAGGGGGCCCTGGGGAGGTCTATGCATGCTGCTGATATAAAGGGGGGCCCTGGAGGTCTGTGCTGCTGATATAAAGGGGTGCCCTGGGGGTGGTCTGTGCTGCTGATATAAAGGGGAGCCCTGGGGGAGGTCTATGCTGCTGATATAAAGGGGAGCCCTGGGGGAGGTCTATGCTGCTCATATAAAGGGGGGGCCCTGGGGGAGGTCTATGCTGCTGATATAAAGGGGGGCCCGGGGAGGTCTATGCTGCTGATATAAAGGGGGGGCCCGCCGCCCTGGGGGAGGTCTATACTTCCCCCAGGGCCCCCCCTTTATATCAGCAGCATAGACCTCCCCGGGCCCCCCTTTATATCAGCAGTATAGACCTCCCCCCGGGCCCCCCTTTATATCAGCAGCATGCACAGATCTCCTCCAGGGCCCCCCTTTATATCAGCAGCATGCACAGATCTCCTCCAGGGCCCCCCTTTATATCAGCAGCATGCACAGATCTCCTCCAGGGCCCCCCTTTATATCAGCAGCACAGATCTCCTCCAGGGCCCCCTTTATATCAGCAGCATGCACAGATCTCCTCCAGGGCCCCCCTTTATATCAGCAGCATGCACAGACCTCCCCAGGGCCCCCCTTTATATCGGCAGGATGCATAGACCTCCCCAGGGCCCCCCTTTATATCAGCAGGATGCATAGATCTCCCCAGGGCCCCCCTTTATATCAGCAGCATGCATAGACCTCCCCGGGGCCCCCTTTATATCAGCAGCATGCATAGACCTCCCCAGGGCCCCCTTTATATCAGCAGCATGCATAGACCTCCCCAGGGCCCCCTATATATCAGCAGCATAGACCTCCCCAGGGCCCCCTTTATATCAGCAGCATGCATAGACCTCCCCAGGGCCCCCTTTATATCAGCAGCATGCATAGACCTCCCCAGGGCCCCCTATATATCAGCAGCATAGACCTCCCCAGGGCCCCCTTTATATCAGCAGCATGCATAGACCTCCCCAGGGCCCCCCTTTATATCAGCAGCATGCACAGACCTCCTCCAGGGCCCCCCCTTTATATCAGCAGCATGCATAGACCCCCCCCCCCCCCCCCCCCTTTATAATAAATAGTGTTTAAAAGTTTTATTTCATCACAAAATATATGTATGTTTATACTACAAAAAAATTGCCGTGTAACGCTAAAGTGTTGGGGTTTGGCTTGATGAAAAGGTGGCAACCCTAGCCAGCGGCTCTGATAGGCTTCCCGATTACAGCCTGTGGGCTCTAATCGGCTTCCAAATGGTTAACCAGGGGACACACAGGGGGTGCGTTCCCTGGTTAACACTGACACGCCTCTCAGCCAATCAGGTTCACCGGGTCTGGTTACTGGTCACCTGATTGGCTGAAGCGACATCGAGGGCGGGAGAAGACACCGAGGGACAGTGGAGGGAGGCTGGCTGACTGAGAAAGGTAAGTGCCGGGGCGGAGGGGGCAAAGTGGAGGCAATCAAGGCCGTTTATAGAAATCATGGGGCCCCGTACAGCCTACCTGACGGGGCCCCCTTCATCTCCACCCCTGGTTCCTCCTTCAGCCCCACCCCTGGCCACACCCCTGACCCAGCGACTTTACAGCGGGACATGCCAATGTCATAATGTACTGCAGAGACAGTGCCACCCATGCCATGCTGCCAATGCCATTGTGGCACTGTCTCTGCAGGCAGCAGAGGTTACCCCCCCCCCCCCAGAAGGATGGGTCCGGCACAAATCAATTTGGTGGGAAGTTACTAAGATTAGGAATTGGGAGTCAGTGAATGGTGAGATCCGGGGGGGCTCCGTGTTTGGAAGAAGATTGGAGTGAAGGATCTGTTATAGACGGTTGCCATAGGAGACGGCGTTCCTTCACATGCAGAAGTGGCGCCTTGCTGGGGTCTTTCCCGCAATCGCTGTCTTCCTATTCAATTCTCAGAGTCGGCCAATTGAACTTGGAACTACTCAAGGGTGTCCCGGCCCCGCCCCTCTCCCCCCCCCCCATAAACGTTGGTAAGAGAAATTAACATTTCTAATAACTTTATGCCCCCCCCCCCCCCATGCCTCATACAGAAGGATCCATCAGCGATCTCTGGAGGCCCGAGACCTCGTTACATGGGGCATATAATCATGTGTTCTGGGGCCCCATTCCTATCCAGAGCTCTATGTCTCATTATTATCATCATATGCTTTTATTGTCAATCATTCTGATCCTTATATAAGAATTGTATAGACTTTGTGGGTGTGGTCACAATGTGTGCATGAAGGATCTGTGTGGGTGTGGCCAGTGTTAGGAAGGAGGAGTCAGAGACCACACTGTGTGCATGAAGGATCTGTGTGGGTGTGGCCAGTGTTAGGAAGGAGGAGTCAGAGACCACACTGTGTGCATGAAGGATCTGTGTGGGTGTGGCCAGTGTTAGGAAGGAGGAGTCAGAGACCACACTGTGTGCATGAAGGATCTGTGTGGGTGTAGTCACTTTCAGGGTAGAGGAGTCAGAGACTGCACAGTGTGTATGGAGCATCTGTGTGGGTGTGGTCAGTCTCAGGAAGAGGAGGAGTCAGAGACTGCACCGTGTATATGGAGGATCCGTGTGGGTGTGGCCAGGAAGGAGGAGTCAGAAACCACACTATGTGTATGGAGGGTCTGTGTAGGTGTGGCCAGTGTTAGGAAGGAGGAGTCAGAGACTGCACTGTGTCTATGGAGCATCTGTGTGGGTGTGGTCAGTGAGGAGACCGCACTGTGTGTATAAAGGATCTGTGTGGGTGTGGTCAGTCTCAGGAAGGAGGAGTCAGAGATCATACTGTGTGCATGAAGGATCTGTGGGTGTTGTCAGGAAGGAGGAGTCAGAGACCACACTGTGTGTATGGTGGATCTATGTGGGTGTGGTCAGTGACTGAAAAAAGGAAGAGTCAGAGACCGCACTGTGTGGGTGTGGTCAGTGTCAGGGAGGAGTCAGAGACTGCACTGTGTGTATGAAGGATCTGTGTGGGTGTGGTCCATCTCAGGAAGGAGGAGTCAAAGATCACACTGTGTGCATGAAGGATCTGTGTGGGTGTGGTCAGGAAGGAGGAGTCAGAGATCGCACTGTGTGTATGGAGGATCTGTGTGGGTGTGGTCAGGAAGGAGGAGTCAGAGATCGCACTGTGTGTATGGAGGATCTGTGTGGGTATGGTCACTTTCAGGAAAGAGGAGGAGTCAGAGACCACATTGTGTGTATGGAGGATCTGTGTAGGCATGGCCAGTGTCAGGAAGGAGGAGTCAGAGACCACACTGTGTGGGTGTGGTCAGGAAGGAGGAGTCAGATCGCACTGTGTGTAGGAAGGATTTGTGTAGGTGTGGTCACTTTCAGGGAAGAGGAGGAGTCGGAGACCACATTGTGTGTATGGAGGATCTGTGTAGGCATGGCCAGTGTCAGGAAGGAGGAGTCAGAGATCGCACTGTGTGTATGGAGGATCTGTGTGGGTATGGTGACTTTCAGGGAGGAGGAGTCAGAGACCACACTGTGTATGGAGGATCTGTGTAGGTGTGGCCAGTGTCAGGAAGGAGGAGTCAGAGACCACACTGTGTGGGTGTGGTCAGGAAGGAGGAGTCAGAGACAGTGCTGTGTAAAGTATAATTTATTACAAAGTATTTTTTTCATCATCCCGGGAATCGGTTGTCGGAGGGTGTCGTGGATCATCTTCCCTCCTTCTCAGCCCATTCCTTGTACGCTCCGAGGTAGTTCCGGGCCCTGCGGGGAGGACAGACAGTAAGCCGACATTCTATGACATCACACAGTGACCCCGGTGTAGTGCAGGAGCAGAGCGGGGCCACTCCTCTCCCAGAATTCCTCTGCTCAGTATTCATGGAGAGGAGTGACCGCATTCTACTCCTTCAGCATACGGGGGTCCCTGAGGATTAGAGGGCCCCTAGGGGCCCCGCACTCATAATCTATGTCAGGAATTTACACCAATACATCAGGAGATAAAATACAGAAACCAGAGAAGGCGGGAAATCGTTTGTCATTTCATTCCCCGATCCCCACCCCCAACATTCCATTTGTTACAATGCATTGGTGTTCATGTGATTTTTGATGTTGAAGATCTGTGGTGTGTCCTGAGGAAGCGGCTTTGTGCACGAAACGCGTAGCCATGACAGTTCATAGTCACTATATCTGTATTATATGAGCTGGATATGTTTTTATTGAAAAGTAAAATCTATCCGTCATTTTATAATATGAATCTGTAATGAAAGCTCGGAATATCTTCTGTGACATGTCTCTGGATGTAGAGGGGCTCCTGGGAGGCGGAGCTTTTGGTTATCAGGATGGGTCATGTTGGCATGGGGGGCCCCCAGGATGGTTTGGATACATTGGGATGGGGGGGGGAGCTAGGGTGGTTTGGGTCAGGTTGGCATGGGGGGCCCCCAGGATGGTTTGGATACATTGGGATGGGGGGGGCTAGGGTGGTTTGGGTCAGGTTGGGATGGGAGGAGCCCAGGATGGTTTGGATACAATGGGATGGGGGGGGGGAGCTAGGGTGGTTTGGGTCAGGTTGGGATGGGAGGAGCCCAGGATGGTTTGGATACAATGGGATGGGGGGGGAGAGCTAGGGTGGTTTGGGTCAGGTTGGGATGGGAGGAGCCCAGGATGGTTTGGATACAATGGGATGGGGGGGGGGAGCTAGGGTGGTTTGGGTCAGGTTGGGATAGGAGGAGCCCAGGATGGTTTGGATACAATGGGATGGGGGGGGGAGCTAGGGTGGTTTGGGTCAGGTTGGGATGGGAGGAGCCCAGGATGGTTTGGATACAATGGGATGGGGGGGGGGGGCTAGGGTGGTTTGGGTCAGGTTGGGATGGGAGGAGCCCAGGATGGTTTGGATACAATGGGATGGGGGGGGAGAGCTAGGGTGGTTTGGGTCAGGTTGGGTCTATCCGTCATTTTATAATATGAATCTGTAATGAAAGCTCGGAATATCTTCTGTGACATGTCTCTGGATGTAGAGGGGCTCCTGGGAGGCGGAGCTTTTGGTTATCAGGATGGGTCATGTTGGCATGGGGGGCCCCCAGGATGGTTTGGATACATTGGGAGGGGGGGGGGAGCTAGGGTGGTTTGGGTCAGGTTGGCATGGGGGGCCCCCAGGATGGTTTGGATACATTGGGATGGGGGGGGCTAGGGTGGTTTGGGTCAGGTTGGGATGGGAGGAGCCCAGGATGGTTTGGATACAATGGGATGGGGGGGGGGGAGCTAGGGTGGTTTGGGTCAGGTTGGGATAGGAGGAGCCCAGGATGGTTTGGATACAATGGGATGGGGGGGGAGCTAGGGTGGTTTGGGTCAGGTTGGGATGGGAGGAGCCCAGGATGGTTTGGATACAATGGGATGGGGGGGGGGAGCTAGGGTGGTTTGGGTCAGGTTGGGATAGGAGGAGCCCAGGATGGTTTGGATACAATGGGATGGGGGGGGGAGCTAGGGTGGTTTGGGTCAGGTTGGGATAGGAGGAGCCCAGGATGGTTTGGATACAATGGGATGGGGGGGGGGGGCTAGGGTGGTTTGGGTCAGGTTGGGATGGGAGGAGCCCAGGATGGTTTGGATACAATGGGATGGGGGGGGGGGGAGCTAGGGTGGTTTGGGTCAGGTTGGGATGGGAGGAGCCCAGGATGGTTTGGATACAATGGGATGGGGGGGGGGAGCTAGGGTGGTTTGGGTCAGGTTGGGATGGGAGGAGCCCAGGATGGTTTGGATACAATGGGATGGGGGGGGGGAGCTAGGGTGGTTTGGGTCAGGTTGGGATGGGAGGAGCCCAGGATGGTTTGGATACAATGGGATGGGGGGGGGGGAGCTAGGGTGGTTTGGGTCAGGTTGGGATGGGAGGAGCCCAGGATGGTTTGGATACAATGGGATGGGGGGGGGGGGGGCTAGGGTGGTTTGGGTCAGGTTGGGATGGGAGGAGCCCAGGATGGTTTGGATACAATGGGATGGGGGGGGGGAGCTAGGGTGGTTTGGGTCAGGTTGGGATGGGAGGAGCCCAGGATGGTTTGGATACATTGGGATGGGGGGGGGGAGCTAGGGTGGTTTGGGTCAGGTTGGGATGGGAGGAGCCCAGGATGGTTTGGATACAATGGGATGGGGGGGGGGGAGCTAGGGTGGTTTGGGTCAGGTTGGGATGGGAGGAGCCCAGGATGGTTTGGATACATTGGGATGGGGGGGGGACTAGGGTGGTTTGGGTCAGGTTGGGATGGGAGGAGCCCAGGATGGTTTGGATACAATGGGATGGGGGGGGCTAGGGTGGTTTGGGTCAGGTTGGGATGGGAGGAGCCCAGGATAGTTTGGATACATTGGGATGGGGGGGGGGTCAGGTTGGGATAGGAGGAGCCCAGGATGGTTTGGATACATTGGGATGGGGGGGGGCTAGGGTGGTTTGGGTCAGGTTGGGATGGGGGGCCCCCAGGATGGTTTGGATACAATGGGATGGGGGGGGGCTAGGGTGGTTTGGGTCAGGTTGGGATGGGAGGAGCCCAGGATGGTTTGGATACAATGGGATGGGGGGGGGGGGAGCTAGGGTGGTTTGGGTCAGGTTGGGATGGGAGGAGCCCAGGATGGTTTGGATACAATGGGATGGGGGGGGGGGAGCTAGGGTGGTTTGGGTCAGGTTGGGATGGGAGGAGCCCAGGATGGTTTGGATACATTGGGATGGGGGGGGGACTAGGGTGGTTTGGGTCAGGTTGGGATGGGAGGAGCCCAGGATGGTTTGGATACAATGGGATGGGGGGGGCTAGGGTGGTTTGGGTCAGGTTGGGATGGGAGGAGCCCAGGATGGTTTGGATACATTGGGATGGGGGGGGGGGGTCAGGTTGGGATAGGAGGAGCCCAGGATGGTTTGGATACATTGGGATGGGGGGGGGCTAGGGTGGTTTGGGTCAGGTTGGGATGGGAGGAGCCCAGGATAGTTTGGATACATTGGGATGGGGGGGGGGTCAGGTTGGGATGGGAGGAGCCCAGGATGGTTTGGATACATTGGGATGGGGGGGGGGGGGGCTAGGGTGGTTTGGGTCAGGTTGGGATGGGGGCAGGGCTATTATAAATGGTTCTGGTCGGATATTGTATATCCGATTTATGAAGACAACGTGGACAATCGGTATCAGATACGTACTTTGTGAATCCCTGGCTGGCAGCAATGTCGGCGGCCCGCTGTCCTCTCCTGCCCAGCTGGCAGTGGAATATCAGGTTGTCATCTTCCAGTTTTGGTTTCTCTGCTTTATATTTCTGTTTAAATGCCGCTGCGTCCATCTGAAGAGCCGCTTCGACTTCCGAAACTGAAAGACACCAAAACCGCAACATGTATGATGGAGGATGTTCATAGGAGCCGGACAACATGATGTCACCTGACCGCCCATCTCACAGACAACGTGACGTCACCTGACCGCCCATCTCACAGACAACATGGAGGATGTGACGTCACCTGACCGCCCATCTCACAGACAACGTGGAGGACGTGACGTCACCTGACCGCCCATCCCACAGACAACGTGGAGGACGTGACGTCACCTGACCACCCATCCCACAGACAAGGTGGAGGACGTGATGTCACCTGACCGCCTATCTCACAGACATCGTCAAGGACGTGACGTCACCTGACCGCCCATCCCACAGACAACGTGGTGGACGTGACGTCACCTGACCGCCCATCCCACAGATAATGTGACGCCACCTGACCGCCCATCCCACAGACAACATGGAGGACGTGACGTCACCTGACCGCCCATCTCACAGATAATGTGACGCCACCTGACCGCCCATCCCACAGACAACATGGAGGACGTGACGTCACCTGACCGCCCATCCCACAATGTGGAGGACGTGACATCACCTGACCGCCCATCCCACAGACAACATGGAGGACGTGACGTCACCTGACCGCCCATCCCACAATGTGGAGGACGTGACATCACCTGACCGCCCATCTCACAGACATCGTCAAGGACGTGACGTCACCTGACCGCCCATCTCACAGACAACGTGGAGGACGTGACGTCACCTGACCGCCCATCCCACAGACAACGTGGAGGACGTGACGTCACCTGACCGCCCATCCCACAGACAACGTGGAGGACGTGACATCACCTGACCGCCCATCCCACAGACAACGTGGAGGACGTGACATCACCTGACCGCCCATCTCACAGACATCGTCAAGGACGTGACGTCACCTGACCGCCCATCTCACAGACAACGTGGAGGACGTGACGTCACCTGACCGCCCATCCCACAGACAACGTGGAGGACGTGACGTCACCTGACCGCCCATCCCACAGACAACGTGGAGGACGTGACGTCACCTGACCGCCCATCCCACAGACAACGTGGAGGACGTGACGTCACCTGACCGCCCATCCCACAGACAACGTGGAGGACGTGACATCACCTGACCGCCCATCCCACAGACAACGTGGAGGACGTGACATCACCTGACCGCCCATCTCACAGACATCGTCAAGGACGTGACGTCACCTGACCGCCCATCTCACAGACAACGTGGAGGACGTGACGTCACCTGACCGCCCATCCCACAGACAACGTGGAGGACGTGACGTCACCTGACCGCCCATCCCACAGACAACGTGGAGGACGTGACATCACCTGACCGCCCATCTCACAGACAACGTGGAGGACGTGACCTCACCTGGTATATTGACTGAATTCGGAATTATCCCATTCTGCAACTCCTCTGGATTGCGGACATCGAATAATTGGACGGATCCGGAGTTGATCAGCTTCTTCAGATCGTCGTATGTGATCACACCACCTATGAAGAGAGAGAAATGGGGATCATTATCCGGGGGGTAAATTCACTACAGAAACACCACAAGTGAGGCAATTCCCGATACCAACGTCTGAAGAAATTCAGTGTGAGGGCCCCCCCAAGTTTCATACCGGACCCTTATCCAAGCATGTAGCCTGGCTGGTGGTGGGGGGCATCCGTCTATATACATGAGAAGGCAATGGCAGGGGGAGCCCCAGAAGAGAAGGTGAAGCCCCGAATGATATGGGGGGGTCTCAGAACAGAGGGGAGAGCCCCAGAAGGGATGAGAGGGGGGGGGCAGCAGGTTGACTTATTGGAACTTTATAATCTGACAAGTGGTGGTATCTCCGCACAGGTCATGGATGAGAGAGCGGCCGCAGAGAGAAGAGTCGTGTGGGGGAGGGGACAGCCATCAGCCTCAGGATGAAAACTGAAAGAATCAGACTCCACCCACACAGAGGATTATGGGAGGCAGTGAGTGGTTGAAGACCCTAAATGGTGGTGGGAGGTGATAGGAGGAGTTTAATGGCGATAGGGGGCAGTGAATGTGGTAAATAGTTGTGGAAGGTGGTGAATGGTGGTAGAAGGCAATGAATGGCATTAGGGGGTAGTTGGAGGTGGACAATGGTGGGGCAAGGTGGGGAATGGTGGTAAATGGCAGTAGGGGGTAGTAGAAAGTGGAAAATGGCATTATGAGGTAGTAAATGGTGATAGGAGGTGGAGAATGGTTGTGGAAGGAGGCAGTGAATGGCATTAGGAGGTAATAGGAGGAGTTTAATAGGGATATGGCAGTAGGGGTGGTAGAACATGGAGAATGGCGGTAGGGGGGTGGTAGAACATGGAGAATGGCAGTAGGGGAGGGGGTGGTAGAACATGGAGAATGGCAGTAGGGGGGGGGGTGGTAGAACATGGAGAATGGCGGTAGGGGGTGGTAGAACATGGAGAATGGCGGTAGGGGGGGGGATGGTAGAACATGGAGAATGGCGGTGGGGGGGTGGTAGAACATGGAGAGTGGCGGTAGGGGTCGGTAGAACATGGAGAATGGCGGTAGGGGTCAGTAGAACATGGAGAATGGCGGTAGAACATGGAGAATGGCAGTAGGGGGTGGTAGACCATGGAGAATGGCGGTAGGGGTCGGTAGACCATGGAGAATGGCGGTAGGGGTCGGTAGAACATGGAGAATGGCGGTAGGGGTCGGTAGAACACGAAGAATGGCGGTAGAACATAGAGAATGGCGGTAGGGGTTGGTAGAACATGGAGAATGGCGGTAGAACACGAAGAATGGTGGTAGAACACGGAGAATGGCGGTAGGGGTCGGTAGAACATGGAGAATGGCGGTAGGGGTCGGTAGAACATGGAGAATGGCGGTAGGGGTCGGTAGAACACGGAGAATGGCGGTAGGGGTCGGTAGAACACGGAGAATGGCGGTAGAACACGGAGAATGGCGGTAGGGGTGGTAGAACATGGAGAATGGCGGTAGGGGGGGTGGTAGAACATGGAGAATGGCGGTAGGGGGGGTGGTAGAACATGGAGAATGGCGGTAGGGGGCGGTAGAACATGGAGAATGGCGGTAGGGGGTCGGTAGAACATGGAGAATGGCGGTAGGGGGTCGGTAGAACATGGAGAATGGCGGTAGGGGTCGGTAGAACACGGAGAATGGCGGTAGGGGTCGGTAGAACACGGAGAATGGCGGTAGGGGTCGGTAGAACACGGAGAATGGCGGTAGGGGTCGGTAGAACATGGAGAATGGTGGTAGAACATGGAGAATGGTGGTAGGGGTGGTAGAACATGGAGAATGGTGGTAGAACACGGAGAATGGCGGTAGAACACGGAGAATGGCGGTAGGGGTCGGTAGAACACGGAGAATGGCGGTAGGGGTCGGTAGAACACGGAGAATGGCGGTAGGGGTCGGTAGAACATGGAGAATGGTGGTAGAACATGGAGAATGGTGGTAGGGGTGGTAGAACATGGAGAATGGCGGTAGGGGTCGGTAGAACATGGAGAATGGCGGTAGGGGTCGGTAGAACATGGAGAATGGTGGTAGGGGTCGGTAGAACATGGAGAATGGCGGTAGGGGTCGGTAGAACATGGAGAATGGCGGTAGAACATGGAGAATGGCGGTAGGGGTCGGTAGAACACGGAGAATGGCGGTAGGGGTCGGTAGAACACGGAGAATGGCGGTAGGGGTCGGTAGAACATGGAGAATGGTGGTAGAACATGGAGAATGGCGGTAGGGGTCGGTAGAACATGGAGAATGGCGGTAGAACATGGAGAATGGTGGTAGGGGTGGTAGAACATGGAGAATGGTGGTAGAACACGGAGAATGGCGGTAGGGGTGGTAGAACATGGAGAATGGCGGTAGGGGTCGGTAGAACATGGAGAATGGCGGTAGGGGTCGGTAGAACACGGAGAATGGTGGTAGGGGTCGGTAGAACACGGAGAATGGCGGTGGGTGGGGGGTGGTAGAACATGGAGAATGGTGGTAGGGGTGGTAGAACATGGAGAATGGTGGTAGAACACGGAGAATGGCGGTAGAACACGGAGAATGGCGGTAGAACATGGAGAATGGCGGTAGGGGTCGGTAGAACATGGAGAATGGTGGTAGAACATGGAGAATGGCGGTAAGGGTCGGTAGAACATGGAGAATGGCGGTAGAACATGGAGAATGGTGGTAGGGGTGGTAGAACATGGAGAATGGTGGTAGAACACGGAGAATGGCGGTAGGGGTCGGTAGAACATGGAGAATGGTGGTAGAACATGGAGAATGGCGGTAGGGGTCGGTAGAACATGGAGAATGGCGGTAGAACATGGAGAATGGTGGTAGGGGTGGTAGAACATGGAGAATGGTGGTAGAACACGGAGAATGGCGGTAGGGGTGGTAGAACATGGAGAATGGCGGTAGGGGTCGGTAGAACATGGAGAATGGCGGTAGGGGTCGGTAGAACACGGAGAATGGTGGTAGGGGTCGGTAGAACACGGAGAATGGCGGTGGGTGGGGGGTGGTAGAACATGGAGAATGGTGGTAGGGGTGGTAGAACATGGAGAATGGTGGTAGAACACGGAGAATGGCGGTAGAACACGGAGAATGGCGGTAGAACATGGAGAATGGCGGTAGGGGTCGGTAGAACATGGAGAATGGTGGTAGAACATGGAGAATGGCGGTAAGGGTCGGTAGAACATGGAGAATGGCGGTAGAACATGGAGAATGGTGGTAGGGGTGGTAGAACATGGAGAATGGCGGTAGGGGTGGTAGAACATGGAGAATGGTGGTAGGGGTGGTAGAACATGGAGAATGGCGGTAGAACATGGAGAATGGCGGTAGAACATGGAGAATGGCGGTAGGGGTCGGTAGAACACGGAGAATGGCGGTAGGGGTCGGTAGAACACGGAGAATGGCGGTAGGGGTCGGTAGAACATGGAGAATGGTGGTAGAACATGGAGAATGGCGGTAGGGGTCGGTAGAACATGGAGAATGGCGGTAGAACATGGAGAATGGTGGTAGGGGTGGTAGAACATGGAGAATGGTGGTAGAACACGGAGAATGGCGGTAGGGGTGGTAGAACATGGAGAATGGTGGTAGGGGTGGTAGAACATGGAGAATGGCGGTAGAACACGGAGAATGGCGGTAGAACATGGAGAATGGCGGTAGAACATGGAGAATGGCGGTAGGGGTCGGTAGAACACGGAGAATGGCGGTAGGGGTGGTAGAACATGGAGAATGGCGGTAGGGGTCGGTAGAACACGGAGAATGGCGGTAGGGGTGGTAGAACATGGAGAATGGCGGTAGGGGTCGGTAGAACACGGAGAATGGCGGTAGGGGTCGGTAGAACACGGAGAATGGCGGTAGGGGTCGGTAGAACACGGAGAATGGCGGTAGGGGTCGGTAGAACACGGAGAATGGCGGTAGGGGTCGGTAGAACATGGAGAATGGTGGTAGAACATGGAGAATGGCGGTAGGGGTCGGTAGAACATGGAGAATGGTGGTAGAACACGGAGAATGGCGGTAGAACACGGAGAATGGCGGTAGGGGTCGGTAGAACATGGAGAATGGCGGTAGGGGGGGGGGGTGGTAGAACATGGAGAATGGCGGTAGGGGGGGGGTGGTAGAACATGGAGAATGGCGGTGGGGGGGGGGGTGGTAGAACATGGAGAATGGCCGTAGGGGTCGGTAGAACATGGAGAATGGCGGTAGGGGGTCGGTAGAACATGGAGAATGGCGGTAGGGGTGGTAGAACATGGAGAATGGCGGTGGGTGGGGGGGGGTGGTAGAACATGGAGAATGGCGGTAGGGGTCGGTAGAACATGGAGAATGGCGGTAGAACATGGAGAATGGCGGTAGGGGTGGTAGAACATGGAGAATGGCGGTGGGTGGGGGGGGTGGTAGAACATGGAGAATGGCCGTAGGGGTCGGTAGAACATGGAGAATGGCGGTAGGGGGTCGGTAGAACATGGAGAATGGCGGTGGGTGGGGGGGGGGTGGTAGAACATGGAGAATGGCCGTAGGGGTCGGTAGAACATGGAGAATGGCGGTAGGGGGTCGGTAGAACATGGAGAATGGCGGTAGGGGTGGTAGAACATGGAGAATGGCGGTGGGGGGGGGGGGGTGGTAGAACATGGAGAATGGCGGTAGGGGGCGGTAGAACATGGAGAATGGTGGTAGGGGTGGTAGAACATGGAGAATGGTGGTAGAACACGGAGAATGGCGGTAGGGGTGGTAGAACATGGAGAATGGTGGTAGGGGTGGTAGAACATGGAGAATGGCGGTAGAACATGGAGAATGGCGGTAGGGGTCGGTAGAACACGGAGAATGGCGGTAGGGGTCGGTAGAACACGGAGAATGGCGGTAGGGGTCGGTAGAACACGGAGAATGGTGGTAGAACATGGAGAATGGCGGTAGGGGTCGGTAGAACATGGAGAATGGCGGTAGAACATGGAGAATGGCGGTAGGGGTCGGTAGAACACGGAGAATGGCGGTAGGGGTCGGTAGAACATGGAGAATGGTGGTAGAACATGGAGAATGGCGGTAGGGGTCGGTAGAACATGGAGAATGGCGGTAGAACATGGAGAATAGCGGTAGGGGTCGGTAGAACATGGAGAATGGCGGTAGAACATGGAGAATGGTGGTAGGGGTGGTAGAACATGGAGAATGGTGGTAGAACACGGAGAATGGCGGTAGGGGTGGTAGAACATGGAGAATGGTGGTAGGGGTGGTAGAACATGGAGAATGGCGGTAGAACACGGAGAATGGCGGTAGAACATGGAGAATGGCGGTAGAACATGGAGAATGGCGGTAGGGGTCGGTAGAACACGGAGAATGGCGGTAGGGGTGGTAGAACATGGAGAATGGCGGTAGGGGTCGGTAGAACACGGAGAATGGCGGTAGGGGTGGTAGAACATGGAGAATGGCGGTAGGGGTCGGTAGAACACGGAGAATGGCGGTAGGGGTCGGTAGAACATGGAGAATGGTGGTAGAACATGGAGAATGGCGGTAGGGGTCGGTAGAACATGGAGAATGGTGGTAGAACACGGAGAATGGCGGTAGAACACGGAGAATGGCGGTAGGGGTCGGTAGAACATGGAGAATGGCGGTAGGGGGGGGGGGTGGTAGAACATGGAGAATGGCGGTAGGGGGGGGGGGTGGTAGAACATGGAGAATGGCGGTGGGGGGGGGGGTGGTAGAACATGGAGAATGGCCGTAGGGGTCGGTAGAACATGGAGAATGGCGGTAGGGGGTCGGTAGAACATGGAGAATGGCGGTAGGGGTGGTAGAACATGGAGAATGGCGGTGGGGGGGGGGGGGTGGTAGAACATGGAGAATGGCGGTAGGGGTCGGTAGAACATGGAGAATGGCGGTAGGGGGTCGGTAGAACATGGAGAATGGCGGTAGGGGTCGGTAGAACATGGAGAATGGCGGTGGGTGGGGGGGGTGGTAGAACATGGAGAATGGCCGTAGGGGTCGGTAGAACATGGAGAATGGTGGTAGAACACGGAGAATGGCGGTAGAACACGGAGAATGGCGGTAGGGGTCGGTAGAACATGGAGAATGGCGGTAGGGGTCGGTAGAACATGGAGAATGGCGGTGGGGGGGGGGGGTGGTAGAACATGGAGAATGGCCGTAGGGGTCGGTAGAACATGGAGAATGGCGGTAGGGGGTCGGTAGAACATGGAGAATGGCGGTGGGTGGGGGGGGGTGGTAGAACATGGAGAATGGCCGTAGGGATCGGTAGAACATGGAGAATGGCGGTAGGGGTCGGTAGAACATGGAGAATGGCGGTAGGGGTCGGTAGAACATGGAGAATGGCGGTAGGGGTCGGTAGAACATGGAGAATGGCGGTAGGGGTCGGTAGAACATGGAGAATGGCCGTAGGGGTCGGTAGAACATGGAGAATGGCGGTAGGAAGCGGTGAAGTGGGATAGGAGACAGGTATTGGAGGTCTGGATTATAAAAGGAGAGGAAGAGACTCTTGTGACACATAAATCCGGGAGAGTCACATCGGAGGAGGGGCTGGAAACACCCAACAAAGTGCACCGAGATTAAAAGAGAATTCCCAGCACCACCCAACACCTGTCCCCCCCCCCCCCTCCCAACACCTGTCCCCTCCCCCCCACCCAACACCTGTCCCCTCCCCCCTCCCAACACCTGTGTAATAAAGATGTATATACTTCTCTATTCTCAGCCAGCTCTGGTCACATGATCCCGTGTGTCAGTCAGCCACATCTGCAGGGGAGAAGAGGGAGAGCAGAGAACGGATGGGCCATAGAAGTCTATGGGTGACATCACTGCTGTTATCATCGCTCTCTCCTCTCCCCTGCAGCCCCCACTGACTGACATCATGTGACTGGAGTGGGCTGAGAATAGGCAAGTATATTCTATGTTATTACACATGAGAGTCAGCATAGGTGGGGGGGAGGGGGGCAGTTTTAAGGATAGTTAGGTTGTCAGGATCAGGATCTGAACCAGCGCCCTCTGCTGAGCCACCTGAGTCGCTGCACAGCTCCGGCTTTGATTCTGGGGATCATTTTGCCCTGTATCTGGTTTCTGGTGAACCTTGAACTCCTTGCTCCTCCCATGAACTTCCCCATTTAGTCCACGCCTTTGCACTTCCTGTTTACCAGATTATGGTTCTCTCTCCAGCTGACAACTCGCTTCTTTTCCTAAGAATGTATATTTATGTTTTCTATAAACACCATTACAGGGAAATACAGAGCAGACAGGGATGGGGGGAGGCAGGGATCTTATTATACATTATAACAATAAAGATGGGGGGGAGGGGGTCTATATAACCCCTGGCCACTTCCAGAGGCAAAACCATCCTGAGAGCTAAGGAGGGGAACTATCCCCCCCCCCCCCCCGGGTTGATTGGCCATGGGTTAGAGCCACGCCCACATCTCAGCCAATGGGGAGGGGATTTCTTGGGTCCCTTGGCCTGCTGGGAGATCCTATATATTCGGGCGAGGTCAGATAATCTGGATTCTGTCCCACCTGGACGGCTGTCTGGGAGGACGTGTGTTGTGCTCCCCGGGCTACCAGGTTGGAGATAGGCCCTCAGACAACCAGATGCCCCCGGGAGAGGCCCTATCTAGAAGTAAGAGAGCAGCGCGGGGTTAGGATTGCAGTCCAACAAAAAGTGACGGTTCTGCCGGCTGAAGAAGCCGTCGTGGTCCGAGGTAGGAGGAGGGCAAAGCCGTCGTGGTCCGAGGTAGGAGGAGGGCAAAGCCGTCGTGGTCCGAGGTAGGAGGAGGGCAAAGCCGTCGTGGTCCGAGGTAGGAGAAGGGGGAAGCCGTCGTGGTCCAAGGGGGGCGAAGCCGTCGTGGTCCGAGGTAGGAGGAGGGCGAAGCCGTCGGAGGTAGGAGGAGGGCAAAGCCGTCGGAGGTAGGAGGAGGGCGAAGCCGTCGTGGTCGGAGGTAGGAGGAGGGCGAAGCCGTCGTGGTCGGGGGTAGGAGGAGGGCGAAGCCGTCGGAGGTAGAGGAGGGCGAAGCCGTCGGGGGTAGGAGGAGGGCGAAGCCGTCGTGGTCGGAGGTAGGAGGAGGGCGAAGCCGTCGTGGTCAGGGGGTAGAGGAGGGTGAAGCCGTCGTGGTTGGAGGAGGGCGAAGCTGTCGTGGTCGGAGGTAGGAGGAGGGCGAAGCCATCGCGGTCGGAGGGAACATTCACCTCATTACCGGGGACCACAGGGAGTAACTGAAGAAATTACCGGAACAGAATTCTCACCAGACGGGGACGGCGGAGAATCGGGAAACTTCAGGCGATGATCAAGTCAGGGACCCGACCAGCGCAGGAGACACTTGCAGAGCACCCTTGTGTGCCAAGCCAGGGACCCAGCAGAGCGGCGGGGGGGTGACGCCCCTGAGGAAGAGACCAAGGGATTGTAGTGAAGTAAAGGAGGACGGTAATGATTTGTGTTATAGACGGTTGCCATAGGAGACGGCATCCCTACACATACAGATGTGGCGCCTTGCTGGAGGCCTTTCCCGGTACGGCTGTCCTCCTATTGAAGTCTCCGAGTCGGCCAATTGCAACTCTCCAAGGATGTCCTGGACCCAACCCTCTCCTCTCCAAATATAAATAGGACTGGTAAGAGAAATAAATGAAGGGAGCCCGCCCCTCGGGGGTGGGGGGTTGAAGGGGGCGAGCCCCTCGGGGGGGGGGGGGGTTAAAGGGAGCCCGTCCCTCGGGGTGGGGGGTTGAAGGGGGCGAGCCCCTCGGGGGGGGGGGGTGAAGGGAGCGTGCTCCTCGGGGGGGGGTGAAGGGAGCCCGTCCCTCGGGGTGGGGGGTTGAAGGGGGCGAGCCCCTCGGGGGGGGGGTGAAGGGAGCCCGTCCCTCGGGGTGGGGGGTTGAAGGGGGCGAGCCCCTCGGGGGGGGGGGTGAAGGGAGCGTGCCCCTCGGGGGGGGGGGGTGAAGGGAGCGTGCTCCTCGGGGGGGGGGGGTTGAAGGGAGCCCGTCCCTCGGGGTGGGGGGTTGAAGGGGGCGAGCCCCTCGGGGGGGGGGGGGGTAAAGGGAGCGTGCTCCTCGGGGGGGGGGGGGTGAAGGGGGCGTGCTCCTCGGGGGAATGGCGCGGGCTGTTTGATCGCTTTGCCGTCCACCCACACCACAATGCAGCGCACGCGTTTTGCGCTTTGTGTGTTGGACAGACCAATGAAAATGTATTTCCTTCATCGTATCTCAGCGTGTAAAATGTCGCAGTGAGACGCTCGGGACGCTGTTCATTTCAGCACATGTGCGTTGTGGAGGAGTTTCGCAATGCATGGCGATCGGCGCGCCTGTACCGCTTGTTGTGGTAAAGAGCTGATCGATATAAACGATTGTCCGGATCTTCCAAAGACGATCCCGATGGCAGGTTGCGGTGTGTATGGGGCCATTAGATCGGGTTCTATGGTTGGACACGCCCCGTGACACGCCCTGTGACTGATGTACACACAACGATCGGCTTCCTGGTCTATAGAAGTCTATAGGGGACTCAGGAATGTGCTGAATCACGATGACCGGCACTGATGAGCCTCCAGGAGACAAAACAATCCTACGAGAATCATCTGATCTTCCATGGGGGGAGGGGGATCTGATCTTCCATGGGGGGAGGGGAGGGGGGGGGCAGATGAAGGATGAGATTGTCTCTGTACAAACCCTCTATGGGGAATTATCGTACAACCGAGAGTGACTGACCAAGAGATTGTACAATGAATGGAGCGATCGGACGCCAAACATTGACTGCACCTCACCTGGGGTACAGATACAGCACCCCACTTCAGAGGCCCCCCAAATCACTTCTATAGAGAAAGAGGGGTGCAGTGTACACCTGTCCTCATTAATGACCCCCCACAGTCACCTCTATAGAGAAAGAGGGGTGCAGTATACACCTGTCCCCATTAATGACCCCCACAGTCACTTCCTTAGAGAAAGAGGGGTGCAGTGTACACCTGTCCCCATTAATGACCCCCCACAGTCACCTCTATAGAGAAAGAGGGGTGCAATGTACACCTGTCCTCATTAATGACCCCCCCACAGTCACTTCTATAGAGAAAGAGGGGTGCAGTGTACACCTGTCCCCATTAATGACCCCCACAGTCACTTCCTTAGAGAAAGAGGGGTGCAGTGTACACCTGTCCTCATTAATGACCCCCACAGTCACCTCTATAGAGAAAGAGGGGTGCAGTGTACACCTGTCCCCATTAATGACCCCCACAGTCACTTCTATAGAGAAAGAGGGGTGCAGTGTACACCTGTCCTCATTAATGACCCCCACAGTCACTTCTATAGAGAAAGAGGGGTGCAGTGTACACCTGTCCTCATTAATGACCCCCACAGTCACTTCTATAGAGAAAGAGGGGTGCAGTGTACACCTGTCCTCATTAATGACCCCCCACAGTCACTTCTATAGAGAAAGAGGGGTGCAATGTACACCTGTCCTCATTAATGACCCCCACAGTCACCTCTATAGAGAAAGAGGGGTGCAATGTACACCTGTCCTCATTAATGACCCCCACAGTCACTTCTATAGAGAAAGAGGGGTGGAGTGTACACCTGTCCTCATTAATGACCCCCACAGTCACCTCTATAGAGAAAGAGGGGTGCAATGTACACCTGTCCTCATTAATGACCCCCACAATCACTTCTATAGAGAAAGAGGGGTGCAATGTACATCTGTCCTCATTAATGACCCCCCCACAGTCACTTCCTTAGAGAAAGAGGGGTGCAGTGTACACCTGTCCCCATTAATGACCCCCACAGTCACTTCCTTAGAGAAAGAGGGGTGCAGTGTACACCTGTCCTCATTAATGACCCCCACAGTCACCTCTATAGAGAAAGAGGGGTGCAGTGTACACCTGTCCCCATTAATGACCCCCCCACAGTCACTTCTATAGAGAAAGAGGGGTGCAATGTACACCTGTCCCCATTAATGACCCCCCCAGTCACCTCTATAGAGAAAGAGGGGTGCAGTGTACACCTGTCCTCATTAATGACCCCCCACAGTCACCTCTATAGAGAAAGAGGGGTGCAGTGTACACCTGTCCCCATTAATGACCCCCACAGTCACTTCTATAGAGAAAGAGGGGTGCAGTGTACACCTGTCCCCATTAATGACCCTCCACAGTCACTTCTATAGAGAAAGAGGGGTGCAGTGTACACCTGTCCTCATTAATGACCCCCACAGTCACCTCTATAGAGAAAGAGGGGTGCAGTGTACATCTGTCCCCATTAATGACCCCCCCCCCCCACAGTCACTTCTATAGAGAAAGAGGGGTGCAGTGTACACCTGTCCCCATTAATGACCCCCACAGTCACCTCTATAGAGAAAGAGGGGTGCAGTGTACATCTGTCCTCATTAATGACCCCCCCACAGTCACTTCTATAGAGAAAGAGGGGTGCAGTGTACACCTGTCCCCATTAATGACCCCCACAGTAACCTCTATAGAGAAAGAGGGGTGCAGTGTACACCTGTCCCCATTAATGACCCCCCCAGTCACCTCTATAGAGAAAGAGGGGTGCAGTGTACAACTGTCCTCATTAATGACCCCCCCACAGTCACTTCTATAGAGAAAGAGGGGTGCAGTGTACACCTGTCCCCATTAATGACCCCCACAGTCACCTCTATAGAGAAAGAGGGGTGCAGTGTACACCTGTCCCCATTAATGACCCCCCCAGTCACCTCTATAGAGAAAGAGGGGTGCAGTGTACACCTGTCCTCATTAATGACCCCCCCACAGTCACCTCTATAGAGAAAGAGGGGTGCAGTGTACACCTGTCCCCATTAATGACCCCCACAGTCACTTCTATAGAGAAAGAGGGGTGCAGTGTACACCTGTCCCCATTAATGACCCCCACAGTCACCTCTTTAGAGAAAGAGGGGTGCAGTGTACATCTGTCCTCATTAATGACCCCCCCACAGTCACCTCTATAGAGAAAGAGGGGTGCAGTGTACACCTGTCCTCATTAATGACCCCCCACAGTCACCTCTATAGAGAAAGAGGGGTGCAGTGTACACCTGTCCCCATTAATGACCCCCCACAGTCACCTCTATAGAGAAAGAGGGGTGCAGTGTACACCTGTCCCCATTAATGACCCCCCACAGTCACCTCTATAGAGAAAGAGGGGTGCAGTGTACACCTGTCCTCATTAATGACCCCCACAGTCACCTCTATAGAGAAAGAGGGGTGCAGTGTACATCTGTCCTCATTAATGACCCCCCACAGTCACCTCTATAGAGAAAGAGGGGTGCAGTGTACACCTGTCCTCATTAATGACCCCCCCACAGTCACCTCTATAGAGAAAGAGGGGTGCAGTGTACATCTGTCCTCATTAATGACCCCCCACAGTCACTTCTATAGAGAACGAGGGGTGCAGTGTACACCTGTCCCCATTAATGACCCCCCCCCCAGTCACCTCTATAGAGAAAGAGGGGTGCAGTGTACACCTGTCCCCATTAATGACCCCCCACAGTCACCTCTATAGAGAAAGAGGGGTGCAGTGTACACCTGTCCCCATTAATGACCCCCCCACAGTCACTTCTATAGAGAAAGAGGGGTGCAGTGTACACCTGTCCCCATTAATGACCCCCCCCCCCCAGTCACCTCTATAGAGAAAGAGGGGTGCAGTGTACACCTGTCCCCATTAATGCCCCCCCCCCCAGTCACCTCTATAGAGAAAGAGGGGTGCAGTGTACACCTGTCCCCATTAATGACCCCCCCCCCAGTCACCTCTATAGAGAAAGAGGGGTGCAGTGTACACCTGTCCCCATTAATGACCCCCCACAGTCACCTCTATAGAGAAAGAGGGGTGCAGTGTACACCTGTCCCCATTAATGACCCCCCACAGTCACCTCTATAGAGAAAGAGGGGTGCAGTGTACACCTGTCCCCATTAATGACCCCCACAGTCACCTCTATAGAGAAAGAGGGGTGCAGTGTACACCTGTCCCCATTAATGACCCCCCACAGTCACCTCTATAGAGAAAGAGGGGTGCAGTGTACACCTGTCCTCATTAATGACCCCCCACAGTCACCTCTATAGAGAAAGAGGGGTGCAGTGTACACCTGTCCTCATTAATGACCCCCCACAGTCACCTCTATAGAGAAAGAGGGGTGCAGTGTACACCTGTCCCCATTAATGACCCCCCCACAGTCACCTCTATAGAGAAAGAGGGGTGCAGTGTACACCTGTCCCCATTAATGACCCCCACAGTCACTTCTATAGAGAAAGAGGGGTGCAGTGTACATCTGTCCTCATTAATGACCCCCCCACAGTCACTTCTATAGAGAAAGAGGGGTGCAGTGTACATCTGTCCTCATTAATGACCCCCCCACAGTCACTTCTATAGAGAAAGAGGGGTGCAGTGTACACCTGTCCTCATTAATGACCCCCCACAGTCACCTCTATAGAGAAAGAGGGGTGCAGTGTACACCTGTCCCCATTAATGACCCCCCCACAGTCACCTCTATAGAGAAAGAGGGGTGCAGTGTACACCTGTCCCCATTAATGACCCCCACAGTCACTTCTATAGAGAAAGAGGGGTGCAGTGTACACCTGTCCCCATTAATGACCCCCCCCCCAGTCACTTCTATAGAGAAAGAGGGGTGCAGTGTACACCTGTCCTCATTAATGACCCCCCCCCAGTCACTTCTATAGAGAAAGAGGGGTGCAGTGTACACCTGTCCCCATTAATGACCCCCCCCCAGTCACCTCTATAGAGAAAGAGGGGTGCAGTGTACATCTGTCCCCATTAATGACCCCCCCCCCCCCACAGTCACTTCTATAGAGAAAGAGGGGTGCAGTGTACACCTGTCCTCATTAATGACCCCCCACAGTCACTTCTATAGAGAAAGAGGGGTGCAGTGTACACCTGTCCCCATTAATGACCCCCCCCAGTCACCTCTATAGAGAAAGAGGGGTGCAGTGTACACCTGTCCCCATTAATGACCCCCCACAGTCACTTCTATAGAGAAAGAGGGGTGCAGTGTACACCTGTCCCCATTAATGACCCCCCACAGTCACTTCTATAGAGAAAGAGGGGTACAGTGTACACCTGTCCCCATTAATGACCCCCCCCCAGTCACCTCTATAGAGAAAGAGGGGTGCAGTGTACACCTGTCCCCATTAATGACCCCCCACAGTCACTTCTATAGAGAAAGAGGGGTGCAGTGTACACCTGTCCCCATTAATGACCCCCCACAGTCACTTCTATAGAGAAAGAGGGGTGCAGTGTACACCTGTCCCCATTAATGACCCCCACAGTCACCTCTATAGAGAAAGAGGGGTGCAGTGTACACCTGTCCCCATTAATGACCCCCCCACAGTCACTTCTATAGAGAAAGAGGGGTGCAGTGTACACCTGTCCCCATTAATGACCCCCCCACAGTCACCTCTATAGAGAAAGAGGGGTGCAGTGTACACCTGTCCCCATTAATGACCCCCCACAGTCACTTCTATAGAGAAAGAGGGGTGCAGTGTACACCTGTCCCCATTAATGACCCCCCACAGTCACCTCTATAGAGAAAGAGGGGTACAGTGTACACCTGTCCCCATTAATGACCCCCCACAGTCACCTCTATAGAGAAAGAGGGGTGCAGTGTACACCTGTCCCCATTAATGTCCCCCCCACAGTCACTTATATAGAGAAAGAGGGGTGCAGTGTACACCTGTCCCCATTAATGACCCCCCCACAGTCACTTCTATAGAGAAAGAGGGGTGCAGTGTACACCTGTCCTCATTAATGACCCCCCACAGTCACAGGCCCCCCCACACTCCTGACATGTTGCACTCACCGGTGCTCATGGTTTCGCTGTCCAATGGCCTCGCAGGGACTCGGAGTCGTCTCAGAAGCTTCCTTAGAATCATTGTAGAGTGTCAGCTCTCCCCTCCTTTATACTTCAGCCCCTCCCCCAGGGTCATGTGACCAGAGTGTCAGGGAGGAGGGGGAGGGGAGTGTCAGTAAAACACGCTCAGCTTTTCCTTCTCACAGGTTCTCTTTATTGGGGGCGCTCTGTGTACCCCAGGGACATATGTTATAAGTAGGGATCACTATGACGGGACATATGTTATAAGTAGGGATCACTATGACGGGACTGGTCGGAGAGGGATCACTATGACGGGACTGGTCGGAGAGGGATCACTATGACGGGACTGGTCGGAGGGGGATCACTATGACGGGACTGGTCGGAGAGGGATCACTATGACGGGACTGGTCGGAGAGGGATCACTATGACGGGACTGGTCGGAGAGGGATCACTATGACGGGACTGGTCGGAGGGGGATCACTATGACGGGACTGGTCAGAGAGGGATCACTATGACGGGACTGGTCAGAGAGGGATCACTATGACGGGACTGGTCGGAGAGGGATCACTATGACGGGACTGGTCGGAGAGGGATCACTATGACGGGACTGGTCGGAGGGGGATCACTATGACGGGACTGGTCAGAGAGGGATCACTATGACGGGACTGGTCGGAGAGGGATCACTATGACGGGACTGGTCGGAGAGGGATCACTATGACGGGACTGGTCGGAGAGGGATCACTATGACGGGACTGGTCGGAGGGGGATCACTATGACGGGACTGGTCAGAGAGGGATCACTATGACGGGACTGGTCAGAGAGGGATCACTATGACGGGACTGGTCAGAGAGGGATCACTATGACGGGACTGGTCAGAGAGGGATCACTATGACGGGACTGGTCGGAGAGGGATCACTATGACGGGACTGGTCAGAGAGGGATCACTATGACGGGACTGGTCGGAGAGGGATCACTATGACGGGACTGGTCGGAGGGGGATCACTATGACGGGACTGGTCGGAGAGGGATCACTATGACGGGACTGGTCGGAGGGGGATCATTATGACGGGACTGGTCAGAGAGGGATCATTATGACGGGACTGGTCGGAGAGGGATCACTATGACGGGACTGGTCGGAGAGGGATCACTATGACGGGACTGGTCGGAGAGGGATCACTATGACGGGACTGGTCGGAGGGGGATCACTATGACGGGACTGGTCAGAGAGGGATCATTATGACGGGACTGGTCAGAGAGGGATCACTATGACGGGACTGGTCGGAGGGGGATCACTATGACGGGACTGGTCAGAGAGGGATCATTATGACGGGACTGGTCGGAGAGGGATCACTATGACGGGACTGGTCAGAGAGGGATCACTATGACGGGACTGGTCGGAGGGGGATCACTATGACGGGACTGGTCAGAGAGGGATCATTATGACGGGACTGGTCGGAGAGGGATCACTATGACGGGACTGGTCGGAGAGTTGTAGGGATCTGGTTGTACGGATCTCATTGTACGGATCTGGTTGTAGGGATCTGGTTGTACGGATCTGGTTGTACGGATCTGGTTGTAGGGATCTGGTTGTACGGATCTGGTTGTAGGGATCTGGTTGTAGGGATCTGGTTGTACGGATCTCGTTGTTCGGATCTGGTTGTACGGATCTCATTGTACGGATCTGGTTGTACGGATCTCATTGTTCGGATCTGGTTGTACGGATCTCATTGTACGGATCTGGTTGTATGGATCTGGTTGTTCGGATCTGGTTGTACGGATCTGGTTGTAGGGATCTCATTGTTCGGATCTGGTTGTACGGATCTGGTTGTACGGATCTGGTTGTACGGATCTGGTTGTAAGGATCTGGTTGTATGGATCTGGTTGTACGGATCTGGTTGTACGGATCTGGTTGTAGGGATCTGGTTGTACGGATCTCATTGTACGGATCTGGTTGTACGGATCTGGTTGTAGGGATCTGGTTGTACGGATCTCATTGTACGGATCTGGTTGTAGGGATCTGGTTGTACGGATCTGGTTGTACGGATCTCGTTGTAGGGATCTGGTTGTACGGATCTGGTTGTACGGATCTCATTGTACGGATCTGGTTGTACGGATCACGTTGTTCGGATCTGGTTGTACGGATCACGTTGTAAGGATCTGGTTGTACGGATCTGGTTGTACGGATCACGTTGTTCGGATCTGGTTGTACGGATCACGTTGTAAGGATCTGATTGTACGGATCTGGTTGTAGGGATCTCATTGTACGGATCCGGTTGTACGGATCTGGTCGTACGGATCTGGTTGTACGGATCTCATTGTACGGATCTGGTTGTACGGATCTCGTTGTAGGGATCTGGTTGTACGGATCTGGTTGTACGGATCACGTTGTTCGGATCTGGTTGTACGGATCACGTTGTAAGGATCTGGTTGTACGGATCTGGTTGTACGGATCACGTTGTTCGGATCTGGTTGTACGGATCACGTTGTAAGGATCTGGTTGTACGGATCTGGTTGTACGGATCACGTTGTTCGGATCTGGTTGTACGGATCACGTTGTAAGGATCTGATTGTACGGATCTGGTTGTACGGATCACGTTGTAGGGATCTCATTGTAGGGATCTGGTTGTTCGGATCTGGTTGTACGGATCTCATTGTAGGGATCTGGTTGTTCGGATCTGGTTGTACGGATCTCATTGTACGGATCTGGTTGTACGGATCTGGTTGTAGGGATCTGGTTGTACGGATCTGGTTGTACGGATCTCATTGTACGGATCTGGTTGTACGGATCTCGTTGTAGGGATCTGGTTGTACGGATCTGGTTGTACGGATCTGGTTGTACGGATCACGTTGTAAGGATCTGGTTGTACGGATCTGGTTGTACGGATCTGGTCGTACGGATCTGGTTGTACGGATCTCGTTGTACGGATCTGGTTGTACGGATCTGGTTGTACGGATCTCGTTGTACGGATCTGGTTGTAGGGATCTGGTTGTAGGGATCTGGTTGTACGGATCTGGTTGTACGGATCTGGTTGTACGGATCTGATTGTACGGATCTGGTTGTACGGATCACGTTGTAGGGATCTGGTTGTAGGGATCCGGTTGTACGGATCTCGTTGTACGGATCTGGTTGTAGGGATCTGGTTGTACGGATCTGGTTGTACGGATCACGTTGTACGGATCTGGTTGTACGGATCTGGTTGTACGGATCTTGTTGTAGGGATCTGGTTGTACGGATCTCATTGTAAGGATCTGGTTGTACGGATCTAGTTGTACGGATCTGGTTGTACGGATCTCGGTTGTACGGATCCGGTTGTACGAATCTCGTTGTAGGGATCTGGTTGTACGGATCTGGTTGTACGGATCTGGTTGTACGGATCTGGTTGTACGGTTGTACGGATCTGGTTGTAAGGATCTGGTTGTACGGATCTGGTTGTACGGATCTGGTTGTACGGATCTCGATGTTCGGATCTGGTTGTACGGATCTGGTTGTACGGATCTGGTTGTTCGGATCTGGTTGTACGGATCTGGTTGTACGGATCTGGTTGTAAGGATCTGGTTGTACGGATCTGGTTGTACGGATCTGGTTGTACGGATCTCGTTGTACGGATCTGGTTGTACGGATCTCGTTGTACGGATCTGGTTGTAGGGATCTGGTTGTACGGATCTCATTGTACGGATCTGGTTGTACGGATCTGGTTGTACGGATCTGGTTGTACGGATCTCGTTGTACGGATCTGGTTGTACGGATCTCGTTGTACGGATCTGGTTGTACGAATCTGGTTGTACGGATCTGGTTGTACGGATCTGGTTGTACAGATCTGGTTGTAAGGATCTGGTTGTAAGGATCTGGTTGTAAGGATCTGGTCGTACGGATCTGGTTGTACGGATCTCATTGTACGGATCTGATTGTACGGATCTGGTTGTACGGATCTGGTTGTACGGATCTGGTTGTAGGGATCTGGTTGTACGGATCTGGTTGTAGGGATCTGGTTGTACGGATCTGGTTGTACGGATCTGGTTGTAGGGATCTGGTTGCACGGATCTGGTTGTACAGATCTGGTTGTACGGATCACGTTGTACAGACCTGGTTGTACGGATCACGTTGTACAGATCTGGTTGTACGGATCTGGTTGTACGGATCACGTTGTAGGGATCTGGTTGTACGGATCTCGTTGTACGGATCTCATTGTTCGGATCTCGTTGTACGGATCTCGTTGTACGGATCTCATTGTACGGATCTGGTTGTACGGATCTGGTTGTACGGATCTTGTTGTACGGATCTGGTTGTACGGATCTCATTGTAGGGATCTCACTGTACGGATCTGGTTGTTCGGATCTCGTTGTACGGATCTGGTTGTACGGATCTGGTTGTACGGATCTCGTTGTACGGATCTGGGTGTAAGGATCTGGTTGTACGGTTCTGGTTGTAGGGATCTGGTTGTACGGATCTGGTTGTAGGGATCTGGTTGTACGGATCTCATTGTACGGATCTGGTTGTACGGATCTGGTTGTACGGATCTGGTTGTACAGATCTCATTGTATGGATCTGGTTGTAGGGATCTGATTGTACGGATCTGGTTGTACGGATCTGGTTGTACGGATCTGGTTGTAGGGATCTGGTTGTAGGGATCTGGTTGTACGGATCTCATTGTACGGATCTGGTTGTACGGATCTGGTTGTATGGATCTGGTTGTAGGGATCTCGTTGTACGGATCTGGTTGTACGGATCTCATTGTACGGATCTGGTTGTAGGGATCTGGTTGTACGGATCTCGTTGTAGGGATCTGGTTGTACGGATCTGGTTGTACGGATCTCATTGTACGGATCTGGTTGTACGGATCTGGTTGTACGGATCTGGTTGTACGGATCTCGTTGTACGGATCTGGTTGTAGGGATCTGGTTGTACGGATCTGGTTGTAGGGATCTGGTTGTACGGATCTGGTTGTACGGATCTCGCTGTACGGATCTCATTGTACGGATCTTGTTGTAAGGATCTGGTTGTACGGATCTGGTTGTACGGATCTCGTTGTATGGATCTGGTTGTACGGATCTCATTGTACGGATCTGGTTGTACGGATCTGGTTGTACGGATCTCGTTGTACGGATCTCATTGTACGGATCTGGTTGTACGGATCTGGTTGTACGGATCTCATTGTACGGATCTTGTTGTACGGATCTGGTTGTAGGGATCTCGTTGTACGGATCTGGTTGTAGGGATCTCGTTGTACGGATCTGGTTGTAGGGATCTGGTTGTAGGGATCTGGTTGTACGGATCTGGTTGTACGGATCTGGTTGTAGGGATCTGGTTGCACGGATCTGGTTGTACGGATCTGGTTGTACGGATCACGTTGTACGGACCTGGTTGTACGGATCTGGTTGTACGGATCTGGTTGTAGGGATCTGGTTGTACGGATCTCGTTGTACGGATCTCATTGTTCGGATCTCGTTGTACGGATCTCGTTGTACGGATCTGGTTGTACGGATCTCATTGTACGGATCTGGTTGTACGGATCTGGTTGTACGGATCTGGTTGTACGGATCTTGTTGTACGGATCTGGTTGTACGGACCTGGTTGTACGGATCTGGTTGTACGGATCTGGTTGTAGGGATCTGGTTGTACGGATCTCGTTGTACGGATCTCATTGTTCGGATCTCGTTGTACGGATCTGGTTGTAGGGATCTCGTTGTACGGATCTGGTTGTACGGATCTCATTGTACGGATCTGGTTGTACGGATCTGGTTGTACGGATCTCATTGTACGGATCTTGTTGTAAGGATCTGGTTGTACGGATCTGGTTGTACGGATCTGGTTGTACGGATCTTGTTGTATGGATCTTACTGTACGGATCTGGTTGTAGGGATCTGGTTGTACGGATCTCATTGTAGGGATCTGGTTGTACGGATCACGTTGTACAGACCTGGTTGTACGGATCACGTTGTACGGATCTGGTTGTACGGATCTGGTTGTACGGATCTCATTGTACGGATCTGGTTGTACGGATCTCATTGTTCGGATCTCGTTGTACGGATCTCGTTGTAGGGATCTGGTTGTACGGATCTGGTTGTACGGATCTTGTTGTACGGATCTGGTTGTACGGATCTCATTGTACGGATCTGGTTGTACGGATCTCATTGTTCGGATCTCGTTGTACGGATCTCGTTGTACGGATCTGGTTGTACGGATCTCATTGTACGGATCTGGTTGTACGGATCTCATTGTTCGGATCTCGTTGTACGGATCTCGTTGTACGGATCTGGTTGTACGGATCTCATTGTACGGATCTGGTTGTACGGATCTGGTTGTACGGATCTTGTTGTACGGATCTGGTTGTACGGATCTCATTGTAGGGATCTCACTGTACGGATCTGGTTGTACGGATCTGGTTGTACGGATCTCATTGTAGGGATCTCACTGTACGGATCTGGTTGTACGGATCTGGGTGTAAGGATCTGGTTGTACGGTTCTGGTTGTACGGTTCTGGTTGTAGGGATCTCATTGTACGGATCTGGTTGTACGGATCTGGTTGTACGGATCTGGTTGTAGGGATCTGGTTGTACGGATCTCATTGTACGGATCTAGTTGTACGGATCTGGTTGTACGGATCTGGTTGTACAGATCTCATTGTATGGATCTGGTTGTAGGGATCTGGTTGTACGGATCTGGTTGTAGGGATCTGGTTGTTCGGATCTCATTGTACGGATCTGGTTGTACGGATCTGGTTGTACGGATCTGGTTGTACGGATCTGGTTGTATGGATCTGGTTGTACGGATCTCATTGTACGGATCTCATTGTAGGGATCTGGTTGTACGGATCTGGTTGTACGGATCTGGTTGTACGGATCTCATTGTACGGATCTCGTTGTACGGATCTGGTTGTACGGATCTGGTTGTAGGGATCTCGTTGTACGGATCTGGTTGTACGGATCTCATTGTACGGATCTGGTTGTACGGATCTGGTTGTACGGATCTCATTGTACGGATCTTGTTGTAAGGATCTGGTTGTACGGATCTTGTTGTAAGGATCTGGTTGTACGGATCTGGTTGTACGGATCTGGTTGTACGGATCTCATTGTACGGATCTCATTGTACGGATCTGGTTGTACGGATCTGGTTGTACGGATCTGGTTGTACGGATCTGGTTGTAGGGATCTCGTTGTACGGATCTGGTTGTACGGATCTGGTTGTACGGATCTCATTGTACGGATCTGGTTGTACGGATCTGGTTGTACGGATCTCATTGTAGGGATCTGGTTGTACGGATCTGGTTGTACGGACCTGGTTGTACGGATCTGGTTGTACGGATCTGGTTGTACGGATCTGGTTGTATGGATCTGGTTGTACGGATCTGGTTGTACGGATCTGGTTGTATGGATCTGGTTGTACGGATCTGGTTGTACGGATCTCGTTGTACGGATCTGGATGTACGGATCTGGTTGTAGGGATCTGGTTGTACGGATCTCATTGTACGGATCTGGTTGTACGGATCTGGTTGTAGGGATCTGGTTGTAGGGATCTGGTTGTAGGGATCTGGTTGTACGGATCTCATTGTACGGATCTGGTTGTACGGATCTGGTTGTACGGATCTCATTGTACGGATCTGGTTGTACAGATCTCATTGTACGGATCTGGTTGTACGGACCTGGTTGTACGGATCTGGTTGTACGGATCTGGTTGTACGGATCTCGTTGTACGGATCTGGTTGTACGGATCTGGTTGTAGGGATCTGGTTGTAGGGATCTGGTTGTACGGATCTCATTGTACGGATCTGGTTGTACGGATCTGGTTGTACGGATCTCATTGTACGGATCTGGTTGTACGGATCTCATTGTACGGATCTGGTTGTAGGGATCTGGTTGTAGGGATCTGGTTGTACGGATCTGGTTGTACGGATCTCGTTGTACGGATCTGGTTGTACGGATCTCGTTGTACGGATCTGGTTGTACGGATCTCATTGTACGGATCTCATTGTAGGGATCACGTTGTACGGATCTGGTTGTACGGATCTCCTTGTACGGATCTGGTTGTAGGGATCTGGTTGTAGGGATCTGGTTGTAGGGATCTGGTTGTACGGATCTGGTTGTAGGGATCTGGTTGTACGGATCTGGTTGTACGGATCTGGTTGTAGGGATCTGGTTGTACGGATCTCGTTGTAAGGATCTGGTTGTACGGATCTCGTTGTAGGGATCTCACTGTACGGATCTGGTTGTTCGGATCTCGTTGTACGGATCACGTTGTACAGATCTGGTTGTACGGATCTCGTTGTACGGATCTCGTTGTACGGATCTGGTTGTAGGGATCTCGTTGTACGGATCTGGTTGTAGGGATCTCGTTGTACGGATCTGGTTGTAGGGATCTGGTTGTACGGATCACGTTGTACGGACCTGGTTGTACGGATCTGGTTGTACGGATCTGGTTGTAGGGATCTGGTTGTACGGATCTCGTTGTACGGATCTCATTGTTCGGATCTCGTTGTACGGATCTCGTTGTACGGATCTGGTTGTACGGATCTCATTGTACGGATCTGGTTGTACGGATCTGGTTGTACGGATCTGGTTGTACGGATCTTGTTGTACGGATCTGGTTGTACGGATCTCATTGTAGGGATCTCACTGTACGGATCTGGTTGTTCGGATCTCGTTGTACGGATCACGTTGTACAGATCTGGTTGTACGGATCTGGTTGTACGGATCACGTTGTACGGACCTGGTTGTACGGATCTGGTTGTACGGATCTGGTTGTAGGGATCTGGTTGTACGGATCTCGTTGTACGGATCTCATTGTTCGGATCTCGTTGTACGGATCTGGTTGTAGGGATCTCGTTGTACGGATCTGGTTGTACGGATCTCATTGTACGGATCTGGTTGTACGGATCTGGTTGTACGGATCTCATTGTACGGATCTTGTTGTAAGGATCTGGTTGTACGGATCTGGTTGTACGGATCTGGTTGTACGGATCTTGTTGTATGGATCTTACTGTACGGATCTGGTTGTAGGGATCTGGTTGTACGGATCTCATTGTAGGGATCTGGTTGTACGGATCACGTTGTACAGACCTGGTTGTACGGATCACGTTGTACGGATCTGGTTGTACGGATCTGGTTGTACGGATCTCATTGTACGGATCTGGTTGTACGGATCTCATTGTTCGGATCTCGTTGTACGGATCTCGTTGTAGGGATCTGGTTGTACGGATCTGGTTGTACGGATCTTGTTGTACGGATCTGGTTGTACGGATCTCATTGTACGGATCTGGTTGTACGGATCTCATTGTACGGATCTGGTTGTACGGATCTCATTGTTCGGATCTCGTTGTACAGATCTCGTTGTACGGATCTGGTTGTACGGATCTCATTGTACGGATCTGGTTGTACGGATCTCATTGTTCGGATCTCGTTGTACGGATCTCGTTGTACGGATCTGGTTGTACGGATCTCATTGTACGGATCTGGTTGTACGGATCTGGTTGTACGGATCTTGTTGTACGGATCTGGTTGTACGGATCTCATTGTAGGGATCTCACTGTACGGATCTGGTTGTACGGATCTGGTTGTACGGATCTCATTGTAGGGATCTCACTGTACGGATCTGGTTGTACGGATCTGGGTGTAAGGATCTGGTTGTACGGTTCTGGTTGTACGGTTCTGGTTGTAGGGATCTCATTGTACGGATCTGGTTGTACGGATCTGGTTGTACGGATCTGGTTGTAGGGATCTGGTTGTACGGATCTCATTGTACGGATCTGGTTGTACGGATCTGGTTGTACGGATCTGGTTGTACAGATCTCATTGTATGGATCTGGTTGTAGGGATCTGGTTGTACGGATCTGGTTGTACGGATCTGGTTGTAGGGATCTGGTTGTACGGATCTCATTGTACGGATCTGGTTGTACGGATCTGGTTGTATGGATCTGGTTGTACGGATCTCATTGTACGGATCTCATTGTAGGGATCTGGTTGTACGGATCTGGTTGTACGGATCTGGTTGTACGGATCTCATTGTACGGATCTCGTTGTACGGATCTGGTTGTAGGGATCTCGTTGTACGGATCTGGTTGTAGGGATCTCGTTGTACGGATCTGGTTGTACGGATCTCATTGTACGGATCTGGTTGTACGGATCTGGTTGTACGGATCTCATTGTACGGATCTTGTTGTAAGGATCTGGTTGTACGGATCTTGTTGTAAGGATCTGGTTGTACGGATCTGGTTGTACGGATCTGGTTGTACGGATCTCATTGTACGGATCTCATTGTACGGATCTGGTTGTACGGATCTGGTTGTACGGATCTGGTTGTACGGATCTGGTTGTAGGGATCTCGTTGTACGGATCTGGTTGTACGGATCTGGTTGTACGGATCTCATTGTACGGATCTGGTTGTACGGATCTGGTTGTACGGATCTCATTGTAGGGATCTGGTTGTACGGATCTGGTTGTACGGACCTGGTTGTACGGATCTGGTTGTACGGATCTGGTTGTACGGATCTGGTTGTATGGATCTGGTTGTACGGATCTGGTTGTACGGATCTGGTTGTACGGATCTGGATGTACGGATCTGGTTGTAGGGATCTGGTTGTAGGGATCTGGTTGTACGGATCTCATTGTACGGATCTGGTTGTACGGATCTGGTTGTACGGATCTGGTTGTACGGATCTCATTGTACGGATCTGGTTGTACAGATCTCATTGTACGGATCTGGTTGTACGGACCTGGTTGTACGGATCTGGTTGTACGGATCTGGTTGTACGGATCTCGTTGTACGGATCTGGTTGTACGGATCTGGTTGTAGGGATCTGGTTGTAGGGATCTGGTTGTACGGATCTCATTGTACGGATCTGGTTGTACGGATCTGGTTGTACGGATCTCATTGTACGGATCTGGTTGTACGGATCTCATTGTACGGATCTGGTTGTAGGGATCTGGTTGTAGGGATCTGGTTGTACGGATCTGGTTGTACGGATCTCGTTGTACGGATCTGGTTGTACGGATCTCGTTGTACGGATCTGGTTGTACGGATCTCATTGTACGGATCTCATTGTAGGGATCACGTTGTACGGATCTGGTTGTACGGATCTCCTTGTACGGATCTGGTTGTAGGGATCTGGTTGTAGGGATCTGGTTGTACGGATCTGGTTGTAGGGATCTGGTTGTACGGATCTGGTTGTACGGATCTGGTTGTAGGGATCTGGTTGTAGGGATCTGGTTGTAGGGATCTGGTTGTACGGATCTCATTGTACGGATCTGGTTGTACGGATCTGGTTGTAAGGATCTGGTTGTACGGATCTGGTTGTACGGATCTCCTTGTACGGATCTGGTTGTAGGGATCTGGTTGTAGGGATCTGGTTGTAGGGATCTGGTTGTAGGGATCTGGTTGTACGGATCTGGTTGTAGGGATCTGGTTGTACGGATCTGGTTGTACGGATCTGGTTGTAGGGATCTGGTTGTAGGGATCTGGTTGTAGGGATCTGGTTGTACGGATCTCATTGTACGGATCTGGTTGTACGGATCTCATTGTACGGATCTGGTTGTAGGGATCTGGTTGTAGGGATCTGGTTGTACGGATCTGGTTGTACGGATCTCGTTGTACGGATCTGGTTGTACGGATCTCGTTGTACGGATCTGGTTGTACGGATCTCATTGTACGGATCTCATTGTAGGGATCACGTTGTACGGATCTGGTTGTACGGATCTCCTTGTACGGATCTGGTTGTAGGGATCTGGTTGTAGGGATCTGGTTGTAGGGATCTGGTTGTACGGATCTGGTTGTAGGGATCTGGTTGTACGGATCTGGTTGTACGGATCTGGTTGTAGGGATCTGGTTGTAGGGATCTGGTTGTAGGGATCTGGTTGTACGGATCTCGTTGTAAGGATCTGGTTGTACGGATCTCGTTGTACTGGTTGTTCGGATCTCGTAAGGATCTGCTTGTACGGATCTCGTTGTACGGATCTCGTTGTACGGATCTGGTTGTAGGGATCTTGTTGTACGGATCTGGTTGTACGGATCTCATTGTACGGATCTAGTTGTACGGATCTGGTTGTAGGGATCTCATTGTACGGATCTGGTTGTACGGATCTCATTGTACGGATCTGGTTGTAGGGATCTGGTTGTACGGATCTGGTTGTACGGACCTGGTTGTACGGATCTGGTTGTAGGGATCTCATTGTACGGATCTGGTTGTACGGATCTCATTGTACGGATCTGGTTGTAGGGATCTGGTTGTACGGATCTGGTTGTACGGACCTGGTTGTACGGATCTGGTTGTACGGATCTGGTTTTATGGATCTGGTTGTACGGATCTGGTTGTATTGATCTCATTGTACGGATCTGGTTGTACGGATCTGGTTGTACGGATCTCATTGTACGGATCTGGCTGTACGGATCTGGTTGTACGGATCTGGTTGTACGGATCTGGTTGTACGGATCTCATTGTACGGATCTGGTTGTAAGGATCTCATTGTACGGATCTGGTTGTACGGATCTCATTGTACGGATCTCGTTGTACGGATCTGGATGTACGGATCTGGTTGTACGGATCTCATTGTACGGATCTGGTTGTAGGGATCTGGTTGTACGGATCTGGTTGTACGGATCTGGTTGTACGGATCTCATTGTACGGATCTCGTTGTACGGATCTGGATGTACGGATCTGGTTGTACGGATCTCATTGTACGGATCTGGTTGTACGGATCTGGTTGTAGGGATCTGGTTGTAGGGATCTGGTTGTATGGATCTCATTGTACGGATCTGGTTGTATGGATCTGGTTGTACGGATCTGGTTGTACGGATCTCATTGTACGGATCTCATTGTACGGATCTGGTTGTACGGATCTCATTGTACGGATCTGGTTGTATGGATCTGGTTGTACGGATCTGGTTGTACGGATCTCGTTGTACGGATCTCATTGTACGGATCTGGTTGTACGGATCTGGTTGTAGGGATCTGGTTGTAGGGATCTGGTTGTACGGATCTCATTGTACGGATCTGGTTGTAGGGATCTGGTTGTACGGATCTGGTTGTACGGATCTCATTGTACGGATCTGGCTGTACGGATCTGGTTGTACGGATCTGGTTGTACGGATCTGGTTGTACGGATCTCATTGTACGGATCTGGTTGTACGGACCTGGTTGTACGGATCTGGATGTACGGATCTGGTTGTATGGATCTGGTTGTACGGATCTGGTTGTACGGATCTCGTTGTACGGATCTCATTGTACGGATCTGGTTGTACGGATCTGGTTGTAGGGATCTGGTTGTAGGGATCTGGTTGTACGGATCTCATTGTATGGATCTGGTTGTAGGGATCTGGTTGTACGGATCTGGTTGTACGGATCTCATTGTACGGATCTGGCTGTACGGATCTGGTTGTACGGATCTGGTTGTACGGATCTGGTTGTACGGATCTCATTGTACGGATCTGGTTGTACGGATCTGGTTGTAAGGATCTGGTTGTACAGACCTGGTTGTACGGATCTGGTTGTACGGATCTGGTTGTACGGATCTCATTGTACGGATCTGGTTGTAGGGATCTGGTTGTAGGGATCTCATTGTACGGATCTGGTTGTACGGATCTGGTTGTACGGATCTGGTTGTACGGATCTCATTGTACGGATCTGGTTGAACGGATCTCATTGTACGGATCTGGTTGTACGGATCTCATTGTACGGATCTCATTGTAGGGATCTGGTTGTACCGATCTCATTGTACGGATCTGGTTGTACCGATCTCATTGTACGGATCTGGTTGTACGGATCTGGTTGTACGGATCTCGTTGTACTGGTTGTTCGGATCTCGTAAGGATCTGGTTGTACGGATCTCGTTGTATGGATCTCGTTGTACGGATCTCGTTGTGCGGATCTCGTTGTACGGATCTGGTTGTAGGGATCTCGTTGTACGGATCTGGTTGTACGGATCTCATTGTACGGATCTGGTTGTACGGATCTGGTTGTACGGATCTGGTTGTACGGATCTGGTTGTAAGGATCTCATTGTACGGATCTCATTGTACGGATCTGGTTGTAGGGATCTGGTTGTAGGGATCTGGTTGTACGAATCTGGTTGTACGGATCTGGTTGTACGGACCTGGTTGTACGGATCTGGTTGTATGGATCTCATTGTACGGATCTGGTTGTAGGGATCTGGTTGTACGGATCTGGTTGTACGGATCTCATTGTACGGATCTGGCTGTACGGATCTGGTTGTACGGATCTCATTGTACGGATCTGGTTGTACGGATCTCATTGTAGGGATCTGGTTGTACGGATCTGGTTGTACGGATCTGGTTGTACGGATCTGGTTGTATGGATCTCATTGTACGGATCTGGTTGTAGGGATCTGGTTGTACGGATCTTGTTGTATGGATCTCACTGTACGGATCTGGTTGTAGGGATCTGGTTGTACGGATCTCATTGTAGGGATCTGGTTGTACGGATCTGGTTGTACGGACCTGGTTGTACGGATCTGGTTGTACGGATCTGGTTGTATGGATCTGGTTGTACGGATCTGGTTGTATGGATCTGGTTGTACGGATCTGGTTGTACGGATCTCGTTGTACGGATCTGGATGTACGGATCTGGTTGTACGGATCTCATTGTACGGATCTGGTTGTACGGATCTGGTTGTAGGGATCTGGTTGTAGGGATCTGGTTGTAGGGATCTGGTTGTACGGATCTCATTGTACGGATCTGGTTGTAGGGATCTGGTTGTACGGATCTGGTTGTACGGATCTCATTGTACGGATCTGGCTGTACGGATCTGGTTGTACGGATCTGGTTGTACGGATCTGGTTGTACGGATCTCATTGTACGGATCTGGTTGTACGGATCTGGATGTACGGATCTCATTGTACGGATCTCGTTGTAAGGATCTGGTTGTACAGACCTGGTTGTACGGATCTGGTTGTACGGATCTGGTTGTACGGATCTGGTTGTACGGATCTCATTGTACGGATCTGGTTGTAGGGATCTGGTTGTAGGGATCTCATTGTACGGATCTGGTTGTACGGATCTGGTTGTACGGATCTCATTGTACGGATCTGGTTGTACGGATCTCATTGTACGGATCTCATTGTAGGGATCTGGTTGTACCGATCTCATTGTACGGATCTGGTTGTACCGATCTCATTGTACGGATCTGGTTGTACGGATCTCGTTGTACTGGTTGTTCGGATCTCGTAAGGATCTGGTTGTACGGATCTCGTTGTATGGATCTCGTTGTACGGATCTCGTTGTACTGGTTGTTCGGATCTCGTAAGGATCTGGTTGTACGGATCTCGTTGTATGGATCTCGTTGTACGGATCTCGTTGTGCGGATCTCGTTGTACGGATCTGGTTGTACGGATCTCATTGTACGGATCTGGTTGTACGGATCTGGTTGTACGGATCTGGTTGTACGGATCTGGTTGTAAGGATCTCATTGTACGGATCTGGTTGTAGGGATCTGGTTGTAGGGATCTGGTTGTACGAATCTGGTTGTACGGATCTGGTTGTACGGACCTGGTTGTACGGATCTGGTTGTAGGGATCTGGTTGTAGGGATCTGGTTGTACGGATCTCATTGTACGGATCTGGTTGTAGGGATCTGGTTGTACGGATCTGGTTGTACGGATCTCATTGTACGGATCTGGCTGTACGGATCTGGTTGTACGGATCTGGTTGTACGGATCTGGTTGTACGGATCTCATTGTACGGATCTGGTTGTACGGATCTGGATGTACGGATCTCATTGTACGGATCTCGTTGTAAGGATCTGGTTGTACAGACCTGGTTGTACGGATCTGGTTGTACGGATCTGGTTGTACGGATCTGGTTGTACGGATCTCATTGTACGGATCTGGTTGTAGGGATCTGGTTGTAGGGATCTCGTTGTACGGATCTCCTTGTACGGATCTCCTTGTACGGATCTGGTTGTACGGATCTGGTTGTAGGGATCTGGTTGTAGGGATCTGGTTGTAGGGATCTGGTTGTACGGATCTGGTTGTAGGGATCTGGTTGTACGGATCTGGTTGTACGGATCTGGTTGTAGGGATCTGGTTGTAGGGATCTGGTTGTAGGGATCTGGTTGTACGGATCTCGTTGTAAGGATCTCGTTGTATGGATCTCGTTGTACTGGTTGTTCGGATCTCGTAAGGATCTGCTTGTACGGATCTCGTTGTACGGATCTCGTTGTACGGATCTGGTTGTAGGGATCTTGTTGTACGGATCTGGTTGTACGGATCTCATTGTACGGATCTGGTTGTACGGATCTGGTTGTAGGGATCTCATTGTACGGATCTGGTTGTACGGATCTCATTGTACGGATCTGGTTGTAGGGATCTGGTTGTACGGATCTGGTTGTACGGACCTGGTTGTACGGATCTGGTTGTACGGATCTGGTTGTAGGGATCTCATTGTACGGATCTGGTTGTACGGATCTCATTGTACGGATCTGGTTGTAGGGATCTGGTTGTACGGACCTGGTTGTACGGATCTGGTTGTACGGATCTGGTTGTATGGATCTGGTTGTACGGATCTGGTTGTACGGATCTCGTTGTACGGATCTCATTGTACGGATCTGGTTGTACGGATCTGGTTGTAGGGATCTGGTTGTAGGGATCTGGTTGTACGGATCTCATTGTACGGATCTGGTTGTAGGGATCTGGTTGTACGGATCTGGTTGTACGGATCTCATTGTACGGATCTGGCTGTACGGATCTGGTTGTACGGATCTGGTTGTACGGATCTGGTTGTACGGATCTCATTGTACGGATCTGGTTGTACGGATCTGGATGTACGGATCTCATTGTACGGATCTCGTTGTAAGGATCTGGTTGTACAGACCTGGTTGTACGAATCTGGTTGTACGGATCTGGTTGTACGGATCTGGTTGTACGGATCTCATTGTACGGATCTGGTTGTAGGGATCTGGTTGTAGGGATCTCATTGTACGGATCTGGTTGTACGGATCTGGTTGTACGGATCTCATTGTACGGATCTGGTTGTACGGATCTCATTGTACGGATCTCATTGTAGGGATCTGGTTGTACCGATCTCATTGTACGGATCTGGTTGTACCGATCTCATTGTACGGATCTGGTTGTACGGATCTCGTTGTACTGGTTGTTCGGATCTCGTAAGGATCTGGTTGTACGGATCTCGTTGTATGGATCTCGTTGTACGGATCTCGTTGTACTGGTTGTTCGGATCTCGTAAGGATCTGGTTGTACGGATCTCGTTGTATGGATCTCGTTGTACGGATCTCGTTGTGCGGATCTCGTTGTACGGATCTGGTTGTACGGATCTCATTGTACGGATCTGGTTGTACGGATCTGGTTGTACGGATCTGGTTGTACGGATCTGGTTGTAAGGATCTCATTGTACGGATCTGGTTGTAGGGATCTGGTTGTAGGGATCTGGTTGTACGAATCTGGTTGTACGGATCTGGTTGTACGGACCTGGTTGTACGGATCTGGTTGTATGGATCTCATTGTACGGATCTGGTTGTAGGGATCTGGTTGTACGGATCTGGTTGTACGGATCTCATTGTACAGATCTGGCTGTACGGATCTGGTTGTACGGATCTCATTGTACGGATCTGGTTGTACGGATCTCATTGTAGGGATCTGGTTGTACGGATCTGGTTGTACGGATCTGGTTGTACGGATCTGGTTGTATGGATCTCATTGTACGGATCTGGTTGTAGGGATCTGGTTGTACGGATCTGGTTGTACGGATCTCATTGTACGGATCTGGTTGTACGGATCTCATTGTACAAATCTGGTTGTACGGATCTGGTTGTACGGATCTCATTGTACGGATCTGGCTGTACGGATCTGGTTGTACGGATCTCATTGTACGGATCTGGTTGTACGGATCTCATTGTACGGATCTGGTTGTACGGATCTGGTTGTAGGGATCTGGTTGTACGGATCTGGTTGTACGGATCTCGTTGTATGGATCTGGTTGTACGGATCTGGTTGTACGGATCTCATTGTACGGATCTGGTTGTAGGGATCTGGTTGTAGGGATCTGGTTGTACGGATCTGGTTGTACGGATCTCATTGTACGGATCTCATTGTAGGGATCTGGTTGTACGGATCTGGTTGTACGGATCTGGTTGTATGGATCTCATTGTACGGATCTGGTTGTAGGGATCTGGTTGTACGGATCTGGTTGTACGGATCTGGTTGTACGGATCTCATTGTACGGATCTGGTTGTACGGATCTGGTTGTACGGATCTCATTGTACGGATCTGGTTGTACGGATCTCATTGTACGGATCTGGTTGTAGAAATCTGGTTGTAGGGATCTGGTTGTACGGATCTCATTGTACGGATCTGGTTGTACGGATCTGGTTGTACGGATCTCATTGTACGGATCTCATTGTAGGGATCACGTTGTACGGATCTGGTTGTAGGGATCTCGTTGTACGGATCTGGTTGTACGGATCTGGTTGTACGGATCTCATTGTACGGATCTGGTTGTACGGATCTGGTTGTACGGATCTCATTGTACGGATCTGGTTGTACGGATCTCATTGTACGGATCTGGTTGTAGAAATCTGGTTGTAGGGATCTGGTTGTACGGATCTCATTGTACGGATCTGGTTGTACGGATCTGGTTGTACGGATCTCATTGTACGGATCTCATTGTAGGGATCACGTTGTACGGATCTGGTTGTAGGGATCTCGTTGTACGGATCTGGTTGTTCGGATCTGGTTGTACGGATCTGGTTGTACGGATCTGGTTGTACGGATCTGGTTGTAGGGATCTCATTGTACGGATCTGGTTGTACGGATCTCATTGTACGGATCTCATTGTACGGATCTGGTTGTACGGATCTGGTTGTAGGGATCTCGTTGTACGGATCTGGTTGTACGGATCTGGTTGTATGGATCTGGTTGTACGGATCTGGTTGTACGGATCTGGTTGTACGGATCTGGTTGTAGGGATCTCATTGTACGGATCTGGTTGTACGGATCTGGTTGTACGGATCTCATTGTAGGGATCTCGTTGTAGGGATCTGGTTGTATGGATCTGGTTGTACGGATCTCATTGTACGGATCTGGTTGTACGGATCTCATTGTTCGGATCTGGTTGTAGGGATCTCATTGTACGGATCTCATTGTATGGATCTGGTTGTACGGATCTCATTGTACGGATCTGGTTGTACGGATCTCATTGTACGGATCTCATTGTACGGATCTGGTTGTACGGATCTCATTGTACGGATCTGGTTGTACGGATCTGGTTGTACGGATCTCGTTGTATGGATCTCGTTGTACGGATCTTGTTATACGGATCTCGTTGTACGGATCTGGTTGTAGGGATCTCGTTGTACGGATCTGGTTGTACGGATCTGGTTGTAGGGATCTCATTGTACGGATCTGGTTGTACGGATCTGGTTGTACGGATCTCATTGTAGGGATCTCGTTGTAGGGATCTGGTTGTACGGATCTGGTTGTACGGATCTGGTTGTACGGATCTCATTGTACGGATCTGGTTGTACGGATCTGGTTGTACGGATCTCATTGTACGGATCTGGTTGTACGGATCTCATTGTACGGATCTGGTTGTAGGGATCTGGTTTTACGGATCTGGTTGTAGGGATCTGGTTGTAGGGATCTGGTTGTACGGATCTCATTGTACGGATCTGGTTGTACGGATCTGGTTGTACGGATCTCATTGTAGGGATCTGGTTGTAGGGATCTCATTGTACGGATCTCATTGTACGGATCTGGTTGTACGGATCTGGTTGTAGGGATCTCGTTGTAGGGATCTGGTTGTAGGGATCTGGTTGTACGGATCTGGTTGTACGGATCTCGTTGTACGGATCTGGTTGTACGGATCTGGTTGTACGGATCTCATTGTACAGATCTGGTTGTAGGGATCTCGTTGTACGGATCTCGTTGTACGGATCTGGTTGTACGGATCTGGTTTTACGGATCTGGTTGTAGGGATCTGGTTTAGGGATTTGATTGTACGAATCTTGTTGTACGGATCTGGTTGTAGGGATCTCATTGTACGGATCTGGTTGTACGGATCTGGTTGTAGGGATCTGGTTGTAGGGATCTGGTTGTACGGATCTGGTTGTAGGGATCTGGTTGTAGGGATCTCATTGTACGGATCTCATTGTACGGATCTGGTTGTACGGATCTGGTTGTAGGGATCTCGTTGTAGGGATCTGGTTGTAGGGATCTGGTTGTACGGATCTGGTTGTACGGATCTGGTTGTACGGATCTGGTTGTACGGATCTCATTGTACGGATCTCGTTGTAGGGATCTCGTTGTACGGATCTCGTTGTACGGATCTCGTTGTACGGATCTGGTTGTACGGATCTGGTTGTAGGGATCTGGTTGTACGGATCTGGTTGTACGGATCTCATTGTACGGATCTGGTTGTACGGATCTGGTTGTACGGATCTGTTTGTACGGATCTGGTTGTAGGGATCTCGTTGTACGGATCTCGTTGTACGGATCTCGTTGTACGGATCTGGTTGTACGGATCTGGTTGTAGGGATCTGGTTGTACGGATCTGGTTGTACGGATCTGGTTGTACGGATCTGGTTGTACGGATCTCATTGTACGGATCTGGTTGTACGGATCTGGTTGTACGGATCTGGTTGTACGGATCTGGTTGTACGGATCTGGTTGTAGGGATCTGGTTGTAGGGATCTGGTTGTACGGATCTCGTTGTACGGATCTCGTTGTACGGATCTCGTTGTACGGATCTGGTTGTAGGGATCTCGTTGTACGGATCTCGTTGTACGGATCTGGTTGTACGGATCTGGTTGTATGGATCTGGTTGTAGGGATCTCATTGTACGGATCTGGTTGTACGGATCTGGTTGTACGGATCTTGTTGTATGGATCTCACTGTACGGATCTGGTTGTACGGATCTCATTGTAGGGATCTCGTTGTAGGGATCTGGTTGTACGGATCTGGTTGTACGGATCTCATTGTAGGGATCTGGTTGTACGGATCTGGTTGTACGGATCTCATTGTACGGATCTGGTTGTACGGATCTCATTGTACGGATCTGGTTGTAGGGATCTGGTTTTACGGATCTGGTTGTAGGGATCTGGTTGTACGGATCTCATTGTACGGTTCTGGTTGTACGGATCTGGTTGTACGGATCTCATTGTAGGGATCTGGTTGTAGGGATCTGGTTGTACGGATCTGGTTGTACGGATCTGGTTGTAGGGATCTCATTGTACGGATCTGGTTGTAGGGATCTGGTTGTAGGGATCTGGTTGTACGGATCTGGTTGTAGGGATCTGGTTGTAGGGATCTGGTTGTACGGATCTGGTTGTAGGGATCTGGTTGTAGGGATCTCATTGTACGGATCTGGTTGTAGGGATCTGGTTGTAGGGATCTGGTTGTAGGGATCTGGTTGTACGGATCTGGTTGTACGGATCTGGTTGTACGGATCTCGTTGTACGGATCTGGTTGTACGGATCTGGTTGTACGGATCTCATTGTACGGATCTGGTTGTAGGGATCTGGTTGTACGGACCTGGTTGTACGGACCTGGTTGTACGGATCTGGTTGTACGGATCTGGTTGTACGGATCTGGTTGTACGGATCTGGTTGTAGGGATCTGGTTGTACGGATCTGGTTGTAGGGATCTGGTTGTACGGATCTGGTTGTACGGATCTGGTTGTACGGATCTCATTGTACGGATCTGGTTGTACGGATCTGGTTGTACGGATCTGGTTGTACGGATCTGGTTGTAGGGATCTCATTGTACGGATCTGGTTGTAGGGATCTGGTTGTAGGGATCTGGTTGTACGGATCTGGTTGTAGGGATCTCATTGTACGGATCTGGTTGTAGGGATCTGGTTGTAGGGATCTCGTTGTACGGATCTGGTTGTAGGGATCTGGTTGTACGGATCTGGTTGTACGGATCTCATTGTACGGATCTGGTTGTACGGATCTGGTTGTAGGGATCTGGTTGTACGGATCTGGTTGTAGGGATCTCGTTGTACGGATCTGGTTGTAGGGATCTGGTTGTACGGATCTGGTTGTACGGATCTCATTGTACGGATCTGGTTGTAGGGATCTGGTTGTAGGGATCTGGTTGTAGGGATCTGGTTGTAGGGATCTCGTTGTACGGATCTGGTTGTACGGATCTGGTTGTACGGATCTCATTGTACGGATCTGGTTGTACGGATCTGGTTGTACGGATCTGGTTGTAGGGATCTGGTTGTAGGGATCTGGTTGTACGGATCTGGTTGTACGGATCTGGTTGTAGGGATCTGGTTGTAGGGATCTCATTGTACGGATCTGGTTGTAGGGATCTCGTTGTAGGGATCTGGTTGTAGGGATCTGGTTGTACGGATCTGGTTGTACGGATCTCGTTGTACGGATCTGGTTGTACGGATCTGGTTGTACGGATCTGGTTGTACGGACCTGGTTGTACGGATCTGGTTGTACGGATCTGGTTGTACGGATCTGGTTGTAGGGATCTGGTCGTACGGATCTGGTTGTACGGATCTCGTTGTACGGATCTGGTTGTACGGATCTCATTGTACGGATCTGGTTGTACGGACCTGGTTGTACGGATCTGGTTGTACGGATCTGGTTGTAAGGATCTGGTTGTACGGATCTGGTTGTACGGATCTGGTTGTAGGGATCTGGTTGTAGGGATCTGGTTGTACGGATCTGGTTGTACGGATCTGGTTGTACGATCTGGTTGTAGGGATCTGGTTGTACGGATCTGGTTGTACGGATCTGGTTGTAGGGATCTGGTTGTAGGGATCTGGTTGTACGGATCTGGTTGTAGGGATCTGGTTGTACGGATCTGGTTGTACGGATCTCATTGTTCGGATCTCATTGTAGGGATCACGTTGTACGGATCTGGTTGTAGGGATCTCGTTGTACGGATCTGGTTGTACGGATCTGGTTGTACGGATCTGGTTGTTCGGATCTGGTTGTACGGATCTGGTTGTAGGGATCTGGTTGTACGGATCTGGTTGTAGGGATCTCATTGTACGGATCTGGTTGTACGGATCTCATTGTACGGATCTCATTGTACGGATCTGGTTGTACGGATCTGGTTGTAGGGATCTCGTTGTACGGATCTGGTTGTACGGATCTGGTTGTACGGATCTGGTTGTACGGATCTGGTTGTTCGGATCTGGTTGTACGGATCTGGTTGTACGGATCTGGTTGTAGGGATCTCATTGTACGGATCTGGTTGTACGGATCTCATTGTAGGGATCTCGTTGTAGGGATCTGGTTGTATGGATCTGGTTGTACGGATCTCATTGTACGGATCTGGTTGTACGGATCTCATTGTACGGATCTCATTGTACGGATCTGGTTGTACGGATCTCATTGTTCGGATCTGGTTGTAGGGATCTCATTGTACGGATCTCATTGTATGGATCTGGTTGTACGGATCTCATTGTACGGATCTGGTTGTACGGATCTCATTGTACGGATCTCATTGTACGGATCTGGTTGTACGGATCTCATTGTACGGATCTGGTTGTACGGATCTGGTTGTACGGATCTCGTTGTATGGATCTCGTTGTACGGATCTTGTTGTACGGATCTCATTGTTCGGATCTGGTTGTAGGGATCTCATTGTACGGATCTCATTGTATGGATCTGGTTGTACGGATCTCATTGTACGGATCTGGTTGTACGGATCTCATTGTACGGATCTGGTTGTACGGATCTCATTGTACGGATCTGGTTGTACGGATCTGGTTGTACGGATCTCATTGTACGGATCTCGTTGTACGGATCTGGTTGTAGGGATCTCGTTGTACGGATCTGGTTGTACGGATCTGGTTGTACGGATCTGGTTGTAGGGATCTCATTGTACGGATCTGGTTGTACGGATCTGGTTGTACGGATCTCATTGTAGGGATCTCGTTGTAGGGATCTGGTTGTAGGGATCTGGTTGTACGGATCTGGTTGTACGGATCTCATTGTACGGATCTGGTTGTACGGATCTGGTTGTACGGATCTCATTGTACGGATCTGGTTGTAGGGATCTGGTTTTACGGATCTGGTTGTAGGGATCTGGTTGTAGGGATCTGGTTGTACGGATCTCATTGTACGGATCTGGTTGTACGGATCTGGTTGTACGGATCTCATTGTAGGGATCTGGTTGTAGGGATCTCATTGTACGGATCTCATTGTACGGATCTGGTTGTACGGATCTGGTTGTAGGGATCTCGTTGTAGGGATCTGGTTGTAGGGATCTGGTTGTACGGATCTGGTTGTACGGATCTCGTTGTACGGATCTGGTTGTACGGATCTGGTTGTACGGATCTCATTGTACAGATCTGGTTGTAGGGATCTCGTTGTACAGATCTCGTTGTACGGATCTGGTTGTACGGATCTGGTTTTACGGATCTGGTTGTAGGGATCTGGTTGTAGGGATTTGATTGTACGAATCTTGTTGTACGGATCTGGTTGTAGGGATCTCATTGTACGGATCTGGTTGTACGGATCTGGTTGTAGGGATCTGGTTGTAGGGATCTGGTTGTACGGATCTGGTTGTAGGGATCTGGTTGTAGGGATCTCATTGTACGGATCTCGCTGTACGGATCTCATTGTACGGATCTGGTTGTAGGGATCTGGTTGTAGGGATCTGGTTGTACGGATCTGGTTGTAGGGATCTGGTTGTACGGATCTGGTTGTTCGGATCTGGTTATACGGATCTGGTTGTAGGGATCTGGTTGTACGGATCTGGTTGTACGGATCTGGTTGTACGGATCTGGTTGTACGGATCACGTTGTAGGGATCTGGTTGTACGGATCTGGTTGTACGGATCTGGTTGTACGGATCTGGATGTACGGATCTGGTTGTATGGATCTGGTTGTAGGGATCTGGTTGTACGGATCTGGTTGTACGGATCTCGTTGTACGGATCTGGTTGTACGGATCTGGTTGTAGGGATCTGGTTGTACGGATCTGGTTGTACGGATCTGGTTGTACGGATCTGGTTGTACGGATCTGGTTGTACGGATCTCATTGTACGGATCTGGTTGTACGGATCTGGTTGTACGGATCTGGTTGTACGGATCTGGTTGTACGGATCTGGTTGTAGGGATCTGGTTGTACGGATCTGGTTGTAGGGATCTGGTTGTAGGGATCTGGTTGTACGGATCTTGTTGTATGGATCTCACTGTACGGATCTGGTTGTACGGATCTGGTTGTACGGATCTCATTGTAGGGATCTCGTTGTAGGGATCTGGTTGTAGGGATCTGGTTGTACGGATCTGGTTGTACGGATCTCATTGTAGGGATCTGGTTGTACGGATCTGGTTGTACGGATCTCATTGTACGGATCTGGTTGTACGGATCTGGTTGTAGGGATCTGGTTGTAGGGATCTGGTTGTACGGATCTCATTGTACGGATCTGGTTGTAGGGATCTGGTTGTACGGATCTCATTGTACGGATCTGGTTGTATGGATCTGGTTGTACGGATCTCATTGTAGGGATCTGGTTGTAGGGATCTGGTTGTACGGATCTGGTTGTACGGATCTGGTTGTAGGGATCTCATTGTACGGATCTGGTTGTACGGATCTGGTTGTAGGGATCTGGTTGTATGGATCTGGTTGTAGGGATCTGGTTGTAGGGATCTGGTTGTAGGGATCTGGTTGTACGGATCTCATTGTACGGATCTGGTTGTAGGGATCTGGTTGTAGGGATCTGGTTGTAGGGATCTGGTTGTACGGATCTGGTTGTACGGATCTGGTTGTACGGATCTCGTTGTACGGATCTCATTGTACGGATCTGGTTGTACGGATCTGGTTGTACGGATCTGGTTGTAGGGATCTGGTTGTAGGGATCTGGTTGTACGGACCTGGTTGTACGGATCTGGTTGTACGGATCTGGTTGTACGGATCTGGTCGTAGGGATCTGGTCGTACGGATCTGGTTGTACGGATCTCGTTGTACGGATCTGGTTGTACGGATCTGGTTGTACGGATCTGGTTGTACGGATCTGGTTGTAGGGATCTGGTTGTACGGATCTGGTTGTAGGGATCTGGTTGTACGGATCTGGTTGTACGGATCTGGTTGTACGGATCTCATTGTACGGATCTGGTTGTACGGATCTGGTTGTACGGATCTGGTTGTAGGGATCTGGTTGTACGGATCTGGTTGTACGGATCTGGTTGTACGGATCTGGTCGTAGGGATCTGGTCGTACGGATCTGGTCGTACGGATCTCGTTGTACGGATCTGGTTGTACGGATCTGGTTGTACGGATCTGGTTGTACGGATCTGGTTGTAGGGATCTCGTTGTACGGATCTGGTTGTAGGGATCTGGTTGTACGGATCTGGTTGTACGGATCTGGTTGTACGGATCTGGTTGTACGGATCTCATTGTACGGATCTGGTTGTACGGATCTGGTTGTACGGATCTGGTTGTACGGATCTGGTTGTAGGGATCTGGTTGTAGGGATCTGGTTGTAGGGATCTGGTTGTACGGATCTGGTTGTAGGGATCTCGTTGTACGGATCTGGTTGTAGGGATCTGGTTGTACGGATCTGGTTGTACGGATCTCGTTGTACGGATCTGGTTGTACGGATCTGGTTGTAGGGATCTGGTTGTAGGGATCTGGTTGTACGGATCTGGTTGTAGGGATCTCGTTGTACGGATCTGGTTGTAGGGATCTCATTGTACGGATCTGGTTGTAGGGATCTGGTTGTAGGGATCTGGTTGTAGGGATCTGGTTGTACGGATCTGGTTGTACGGATCTCATTGTACGGATCTGGTTGTAGGGATCTGGTTGTAGGGATCTGGTTGTAGGGATCTGGTTGTACGGATCTGGTTGTACGGATCTGGTTGTAGGGATCTGGTTGTAGGGATCTGGTTGTAGGGATCTGGTTGTACGGATCTGGTTGTACGGATCTGGTTGTACGGATCTCATTGTACGGATCTGGTTGTACGGATCTGGTTGTACGGATCTGGTTGTAGGGATCTGGTTGTAGGGATCTGGTTGTACGGATCTGGTTGTACGGATCTGGTTGTAGGGATCTGGTTGTAGGGATCTGGTTGTAGGGATCTGGTTGTAGGGATCTGGTTGTAGGGATCTCGTTGTACGGATCTGGTTGTACGGATCTGGTTGTACGGATCTCATTGTACGGATCTGGTTGTACGGATCTGGTTGTACGGATCTGGTTGTAGGGATCTGGTTGTAGGGATCTGGTTGTAGGGATCTGGTTGTACGGATCTGGTTGTAGGGATCTGGTTGTAGGGATCTCATTGTACGGATCTCGTTGTAGGGATCTGGTTGTACGGATCTGGTTGTACGGACCTGGTTGTACGGATCTGGTTGTAGGGATCTGGTTGTACGGATCTGGTTGTACGGACCTGGTTGTACGGATCTGGTTGTACGGATCTGGTTGTACGGATCTGGTTGTAGGGATCTGGTCGTACGGATCTGGTTGTACGGATCTGGTTGTACGGATCTGGTTGTACGGATCTGGTTGTACGGATCTGGTTGTACGGATCTCATTGTACGGATCTGGTTGTAGGGATCTGGTCGTACGGATCTGGTTGTAGGGATCTGGTTGTACGGATCTGGTTGTACGGACCTGGTTGTACGGATCTGGTTGTACGGATCTGGTTGTACGGATCTGGTTGTAGGGATCTGGTTGTACGGACCTGGTTGTACGGATCTGGTTGTACGGATCTCATTGTACGGATCTGGTTGTACGGATCTGGTTGTAGGGATCTCGTTGTACGGATCTGGTTGTAGGGATCTGGTTGTACGGATCTGGTTGTACGGATCTCATTGTACGGATCTGGTTGTAGGGATCTGGTTGTAGGGATCTGGTTGTAGGGATCTGGTTGTAGGGATCTGGTTGTAGGGATCTCGTTGTACGGATCTGGTTGTATGGATCTGGTTGTACGGATCTCGTTGTACGGATCTGGTTGTACGGATCTGGTTGTACGGATCTGGTTGTAGGGATCTGGTTGTACGGATCTGGTTGTACGGATCTGGTTGTAGGGATCTGGTTGTAGGGATCTGGTTGTACGGATCTGGTTGTAGGGATCTGGTTGTAGGGATCTGGTTGTACGGATCTGGTTGTAGGGATCTGGTTGTAGGGATCTGGTTGTACGGATCTCATTGTACGGATCTGGTTGTACGGATCTCATTGTACGGATCTGGTTGTAGGGATCTGGTTGTAGGGATCTGGTTGTACGGATCTGGTTGTAGGGATCTGGTTGTAGGGATCTGGTTGTAGGGATCTGGTTGTACAATACGTGTTGCCCGGTGGCTGGGGGTGGGGGAGGGGATTGGAAATAATGACCCGGGAAATGGAGCGTAATAAATTCAGCAAATAACGAGGAGGCGGGGCCGAGGGTGGGGGAGGGGAGACGTGGGACAAAGTGACAGCAGAAGACGGGACAGAGGGACCCCGGAGCAGACGAGTGACACCCCCGACCATGGAGAGTCGCCTCCACCTACCTGTGCTCTGGACCCTGACAGGTAACCCTCCTTCACCCCAGATCTGCCCCCGGGACCCAGCTACCCCTATAATACCCCTCTAATACCCCTCTAATACCCTGCTACTGATCTACCCAACTACCCCTCTAATACCCCCACACTGATCTACCCAACTACCCCTCTAATACCCCCATACTGATCTACCCAACTACCCCTCTAATACCCCTCTACTACCCCCGCTACTGATCTACCCAACTACCCCTCTAATACCCCCATACTGATCTACCCAACTACCCCACTACTGAACTACCCAACTACCCCGCTACTGATCTACCCAACTACCCCACTACTGAACTACCTCAATATAGAGCTACCCCTATATAGATCTCCCCGTTTACAGATCTCCCCCAATACAGATCTCTCCCTATACAGATATCCCCCTATACAGATCTCTGATCTCCCCCAATACAGATCTCCCCCTGTACAGATATCCCCCTATACAGATCTCTGATCTCCCCCCATACAGATCTCCCCCAGTACAGATCTCCCCCCATACAGATCTCTGATCTCCCCCAATACAGATCTCTCCCTATACAGATATCCCCCTATACAGATCTCTGATCTCCCCCCATACAGATCTCCCCCAGTACAGATCTCCCCCCATACAGATCTCTGATCTCCCCCAATACAGATCTCCCCCTGTACAGATGTCTGATCTCCCCCAGTACAGATCTCTGATCTCCCCCAATACAGATCTTCCCCTATACAGATCTCTGATCTCCCCCAATACAGATCTCCCCCTATACAGATCTCCCCCTATACAGATCTCTGATCTCCCCCAATACAGATCTTCCCCTGTACAGATCTCTGATCTCCCCCAATACAGATCTCCCCCTATACAGATCTATCCCTATACAGATCTCCCCCTATACAGATCTCTGATCTCCCCCTATACAGATCTCCCCCCATACAGATCTCCCCCTATACAGATCTCCCCCTATACAGATCTATCCCTATACAGATCTCCCCCTATACAGATCTACCCCTATACAGATCTACCCCTATACAGATCTCTGATCTCCCCCTATACAGATCTCCCCCTATACAGATCTCTCCCTATACAGATCTCTCCCTATACAGATCTACCCCTATACAGATCTCTGATCTCCCCCTATACAGATCTCTCCTTATACAGATCTCCCCCTATACAGATCTCCCCCTATACAGATCTACCCCTATACAGATCTCCCCCTATACAGATCTACCCCAGTACAGATCTCCCCCTATACAGATCTCCCCCAGTACAGATCTACCCCTATACAGATCTCCCCCTATACAGATCTCTCCCTATACAGATCTACCCCTATACAGATCTCCCCCTATACAGATCTCCCCCAGTACAGATCTCTCCCTATACAGATCTCCCCCTATACAGATCTCCCCCAGTACAGATCTTCCCCTATACAGATCTCCCCCTATACAGATCTCCCCTTATACAGATCTCTCCCTATACAGATCTCCCCCAGTACAGATCTCTCCCTATACAGATCTCCCCCAGTACAGATCTCCCCCAGTACAGATCTCCCCCTATACAGATCTCCCCCAGTACAGATCTCCCCCTATACAGATCTCTCCCAGTACAGATCTCCCCCTATACAGATCTCCCCCTATACAGATCTACCCCTATACAGATCTCCCCCTATACAGATCTCCCCCTATACAGATCTCCTCCTATACAGATCTCTCCCTATACAGATCTCCCCCTATACAGATCTCTCCCTATACAGATCTCTCCCTATACAGATCTCCCCCTATACAGATCTACCCCTATACAGATCTCTTCCTATACAGATCTCCCCCTATACAGATCTACCCCTATACAGATCTCCCCCTATACAGATCTCACCCTATACAGATCTCCCCCTCTATACAAATCTCCCCCAGTACAGATCTCCCCCTATACAGATCTCTCCCAGTACAGATCTCCCCCTATACAGATCTCTCCCAGTACAGATCTCCCCCTATACAGATCTCCCCCAGTACAGATCTCTCCCAGTACAGATCTCCCCCTATACAGATCTCCCCCAGTACAGATCTCCCCCTATACAGATCTCTCCCAGTACAGATCTCCCCCTATACAGATCTCCCCCTATACAGATCTACCCCTATACAGATCTCCCCCTATACAGATCTCCCCCTATACAGATCTCCCCCTATACAGATCTCCTCCTATACAGATCTCTCCCTATACAGATCTCCCCCTATACAGATCTCTCCCTATACAGATCTCTCCCTATACAGATCTCCCCCTCTATACAGATCTCTGACTCTTCTCAGGATTTCTGGCAGTGGTCGGCGCAGTGAAGGTGACGGTAAACACGCCGAGTGTCCATGTGACCAGAGGTGGGACGGCTCTCCTCCCCTGCTCCTTCCGAACTACGGCCGCGCTCAACCGACTCAACATCATCTGGACAGTGACTCCTCTGGTGGAGCCGAAACACCCGCTACAGGTGAGTCGTACCTGCTAACAAAGCAAACAGAATATGAGCACAAGCATACACGTAATACAACCGCAATACAATACGCAATACAACCGCAATACAATACGCAATACAACCGCAATACAATACGCAATACAACCGCAATACAATACGTAATACAACCGCAATACAACCGCAATACAATACGCAATACAATACGTAATACAACCGCAATACAACCGCAATACAATACAACCATACACGTAATACAGCCGCAATACAATACGTAATACAACCGTAATACAACCGTAATACAATACGCAATACAACCGCACACGCAATACGTAATACAACCGCAATACAATACCCAATACAACCGTAATACAATACGCAATACAACCGCAATACAACCGCAATACAATACGTAATACAATACGTAATACAACCGCAATACAACCGCAATACAATACAACCATACACGTAATACAGCCGCAATACAATACGTAATACAACCGTAATACAACCGTAATACAATACGCAATACAACCGCACACGCAATACGTAATACAACCGCAATACAATACCCAATACAACCGTAATACAATACGCAATACAACCGCACACGCAATACGTAATACAACCGCAATACAATACCCAATACAACCGCAATACAATACGCAATACAACCGCAATACAATACGTAATACAACCGCAATACAATACGCAATACAACCGCAATACAATACGCAATACAACCGCAATACAATACGCAATACAACCACACACAGTACAGCCGCACACACAATACAACCGCAATACAATACGCAATACAACCGCGCACACAGTACAACCATACACGTAATACAACCGCAATACAATACGCAATACAACCGCGCACACAGTACAACTATACACGTAATACAACCGCAATACAATACGCAATACAACCGCAATACAATACGCAATACAACCGCAATACAATACGTAATACAACCACACACAGTACAGCCGCACACACAATACAACCGCAATACAATACGCAATACAACCGCGCACACAGTACAACCATACACGTAATACAACCGCAATACAATACGCAATACAACTGCGCACACAGTACAACCATACACGTAATACAACTGTAATACAATACGCAATACAACCGCGCACACAGTACAACCATACACGTAATACAACCGCAATACAATACGCAATACAACTGCGCACACAGTACAACCATACACGTAATACAACCGTAATACAATACGCAATACAACCGCGCACACAGTACAACCATACATGTAATACAACCGTAATACAATACGCAATACAACCGCGCACACAGTACAACTATACACGTAATACAACCGCAATACAATACGCAATACAACCGCGCACACAGTACAACTATACACGTAATACAACCGTAATACAATACGCAATACAACCGCACACACAGTACAGCCGCACACAGTACAACCACACACAGTACAGCCGCACACAGTACAGCCGCACACAGTACAGCCGCACACACAATACAACCACACACAGTACAGCCGCACACAGTACAGCCGCACACACAGTACAACCACACACAGTACAGCCGCACACACAATACAACCACACACAGTACAACCACACACAGTACAGCCGCACACACAATACAACCACACACAGTACTGCCGCACACACAATACAACCACACACAGTACTGCCGCACACACAATACAACCACACACAGTACAGTCGCACACACAATACAACCACACAGTACAGCCGCACACACAATACAACCACACAGTACAGCCACACACAGTACAGCCGCACACACAGTACAGCCGCACACACAATACAACCACACACAGTACAGCCGCACACAGTACAGCCGCACACAGTACAGCCGCACACGTAATTCAACCACACACAATACAACCACACGCACACAGCACAACTGCAAACACAATACAACCACACACAGTACAGCCATACACGTAATTCAACCACACACACGGAAACTTAACATTAATAAATCCCCGGGACCAGATAACTTGCACCCGAGGGTACTTAAGGAACTCAGTCAAGTAATTGCCAGACCATTCTTCCTAATTTTTACTGACAGTCTACTGACTGGAATGGTATCAGCAGATTGGAGAAAAGCCAATGTAGCACCAATATTTAAAAAAGGGCCCAAAATACATCCCTGGAAATTGCAGAGCAGTCAGCCTAACATCAATAGTATGTAAGCTCTTGGAGGGCATGATAAGGGGCTATATACAATATTTTAGTAATGAGAACGGGATCATTAGCAGTAATCAGCATGGAATCATGAAGAATCGTTCTTCCCAAACCAATCTATTACCCTTCTATGAGGAGGTGAGTTGCCACCTAGATAAAGGAAGTCCCGTAGACGTGGTGTATCTGGATAAAGGAAGGTCTGTAGACGTGGTGTATCTGGATAAAGGAAGGTCCGTAGACGTGGTGTATCTGGATAAAGGAAGGCCCATAGACGTGGTGTATCTAGATAAAGGAAGGCCCGTAGATGTGGTGTATCTAGATAAAGGAAGGCCCGTAGACGTGGTGTATCTAGATAAAGGAAGGCCCGTAGACGTGGTGTATCTAGATAAAGGAAGGCCTGTAGATGTGGTGTATCTAGATAAAGGAAGGCCTGTAGACGTGGTGTATCTGGATAAAGGAAGGCCCGTAGATGTGGTGTATCTAGATAAAGGAAGGTCTGTAGACGTGGTGTATCTGGATAAAGGAAGGCCCATAGACGTGGTGTATCTAGATAAAGGAAGGTCTGTAGATGTGGTGTATCTAGATAAAGGAAGGCCTGTAGACGTGGTGTATTTAGATAAAGGAAGGCCCGTAGACGTGGTGTATCTAGATAAAGGAAGGCCCATAGACGTGGTGTATCTGGATAAAGGAAGGCCCGTAGACGTGGTGTATCTAGATAAAGGAAGGTCCGTAGATGTGGTGTATCTAGATAAAGGAAGGTCTGTAGACGTGGTGTATCTAGATAAAGGAAGGTCTGTAGATGTGGTGTATCTAGATAAAGGAAGTCCCGTAGACGTGGTGTATTTAGATAAAGGAAGGCCCGTAGATGTGGTGTATCTGGATAAAGGAAGGTCTGTAGATGTGGTGTATCTAGATAAAGGAAGGCCTGTAGACGTGGTGTATTTAGATAAAGGAAGGTCCGTAGATGTGGTGTATCTGGATAAAGGAAGTCCCGTAGATGTGGTGTATCTAGATAAAGGAAGGCCCATAGACGTGATCTATCTGGATAAAGGAAGTCCCATAGACGTGGTATATCTGGATAAAGGAAGTCCCATAGACGTGGTGTATCTGGATAAAGGAAGGTCCGTAGACGTGGTGTATCTAGATAAAGGAAGGTCCGTAGACGTGGTGTATCTATATAAAGGAAGGCCCGTAGATGTGGTGTGTGACGGACTTTTTACCTATATGCTTCAGTTTAATCCTCCCTGCTTGTTTAACCTCTTGCCGACCGCGCTATAGCAAAAATACTGCTACAGCGCGGTCGAGTTACTGTGACAGGACGTCCCTGGGACGTCCTCGTGCACTTCCGCGTTTGCGCTTCCCCTGGGGCGCGCTCGCGGAAGTGTCCGTGCTCGCCGGGTCTAGAAGACCCGGCGCATCACGGATCACGGTAAATTGCCGCGAATCGCGGCTGTTTACCACGTGATCGCTCCGTCAAATGACGGAGCGATCACTTGTAAACAAACCGGCGTCATTTGATGACGCCGGTTCCTCCCTCTCCTCTCTGTACCGTTCGGTACAGTGCGAGAGGAGAGGAGAGGAGGGGGGGGGGGAGCGCGGGGTGTCAGCAGCTGCTGTGGGCTGGATCTGTGACAACTGCAGTCACAGATCCAGCCATCCCTCCCTGTGCAATACTCTGCAGTACCATCAATACTCTGCAATACCCCATACTCTGCCATCCCTCCCTGCGCAATACTCTGCAGTACCATCAATACTCTGCCATCCCTCCCTGCGCAATACTCTGCCATACACCATACTCTGCCATCCCTCCCTGCGCAATACTCTGCCATACCCCATACTCTGCCATCCCTCCCTGCGCAATACTCTGCCATACCCCATACTCTGCCATCCCTCCCTGCGCAATACTCTGCCATACCCCATACTCTGCCATCCCTCCCTGCGCAATACTCTGCCATACCCCATACTCTGCCATCCCTCCCTGCGCAATACTCTGCCATACCCCATACTCTGCCATCCCTCCCTGCGCAATACTCTGCCATACCCCATACTCTGCCATCCCTCCCTGCGCAATACTCTGCCATCCCTCCCTGCGCAATACTCTGCCATACCCCATACTCTGCCATCCCTCCCTGCGCAATACTCTGCCATACCCCATACTCTGCCATCCCTCCCTGCGCAATACTCTGCCATCCCTCCCTGCGCAATACTCTGCCATACCCCATACTCTGCCATACCCCGTTACTCTGCCATACCCCGTTACTCTGCCTTACCCTGTTACTCTGCCATACCCCGTTACTCTGCCATACCCCGTTACTCTGCCATACCCCATACTCTGCCATACCCCGTTACTCTGCCATACCCCGTTACTCTGCCATACCCCGTTACTCTGCCATACCCCGTTACTCTGCCATACCCCGTTACTCTGCAATACCCCGATACTCTGCCATACCCCGTTACTCTGCAATACCCCGATACTCTGCAATACCCCGATACTCTGCAATACCCCGTTACTCTGCAATACCCCGTTACTCTGCAATACCCCGATACTCTGCAATACCCCGATACTCTGCAATACCCCGATACTCTGCAATACCCCATACTCTGCAATACCCCATACTCTGCAATACCCCATACTCTGCAATACCCCATACTCTGCAATACCCCATACTCTGCAATACCCCGTTACTCTGCAATACCCCGATACTCTGCAATACCCCGATACTCTGCAATACCCCGATACTCTGCAATACCCCATACTCTGCAATACCCCATACTCTGCAATACCCCGATACTCTGCAATACCCCAATACCCTGCGCAATACTCTGCAATACCCCAATACCCTGCGCGATACTCTGCAATACCCCAATACTCTGCAATACCCCGATACTCTGCAATACCCCGATACTCTGCAATACCCCATACTCTGCAATACCCCATACTCTGCAATACCCCGATACTCTGCAATACCCCAATACCCTGCGCAATACTCTGCAATACCCCAATACCCTGCGCGATACTCTGCAATACCCCAATACTCTGCAATACCCCCAATACCAAAATACTCCGCAATACCCCCAATACTCTGCAATACCCCAATACTCCGCAATACCCCAATACTCCGCAATACCCCAATACTCCGCATATATAATGTTTTGGGGTTCTATGTAATTTTCTAGCAAATAAATTGTGATTTTTCCATGTAGGAGAGAAATGTCAGAATTGGCCTGGGTGCTCCAGAACGCCTGATGGCGCTCCCTGCATGTTGGGCCTCTGTATGTGGCCACGCTGTGTAAAAGTTGCACACATGGGGTATCGCCATACTCGGGAGGAATAGCAGAATGTGTTTTGGGGTGTCATTCGTGGTATGCATATGCTGTGTGAGTGAAATAACCTGCGAATATGACAGAAACATGTTATTTTTTTTTTTTTTACATAATTTTCGGTCGTTTTTCTTTTATAGCGCAAAAAATAAAAAACCCAGAGGTGATCTAATACCACCAAAAGAAAGCTCTATTTGTGTGAAAAAAAGGACAAAAATTTCAAATGGGTACAATGTTGTATGACGGAGTAATTGTCATTCAAATTGTGAGAGCACCGAAAGCTGAAAATTGGTCTGGTCAGGAAGGGGGTTTAAGTGCCCAGTGGTCAAGAGGTTAAGGCTGTTAATTGTAATTACTCTTCTGCAGCTAGCCCTGTTTCAAATGTTAATTGTTCTAGCCCTGTGTTTACTGGTTACTGTGATTAGATAAGTGGCTTGTGTTAATTATGCTGATTGCTTCCTTGTGATAATTATCTCTCTATATGTGGTGCCGAACCGGCTAGCTACTGAGTAGTTCAAAGAAATATCTTTATTTCAAAGGAGCTGTATTGAAGACCCCCCACTGTGTGAGGGGGGCGGAGATTTGTCATTGTAACAGTTGTAACCACATATAAGCTCGGGTTTCTTATGATTAAAACTCTGTGTTGTTCAAGCAGTAAGCTGGTCTCATGTGTGGCTTTCTGGGCGATTCCAGGGATATCCCTCCTCGTGGAATATTGGGGTGATTTTCGTTATGGGAAGAAGGGAACGTTGACGGGGATATCATACCGATACCGTCACAAATTGGTTGGCAGCAGCGGGATCTTCCCTTCTACTCTCCTTTACACCCGGATTCCAAGCAGACACTGGAAGAACTACTGGAAGTTCGTGGAAGGATTGCTAGCAACAAAACCAAGCGGGTCATCATAGCAGAATCAATGGAGATAGACCAGGAGGACGGGATTGCAGCAACGCCAGCAGTACAAGAGATGGAGACACCAGTGATTCAGGAGGAGTCACCAACCAACAAGCTAATGAGAGAGAAGCTAGCATGGTTCGGCCCGAACCCAACGCCGGATGTGTTGCTGAAAGTGATGGACCTGTTAGCGGAGGAGGCCAAACAAATAAGAGACGCAGAGCTACAGAAGGATAAACAAATAAGAGACGCAGAGCTACAGAAGGCTAAAGAAATAAGGGACGCAGAACTACAGAAGGATAAACAAATAAGGGACGCAGAGCTACAGAAGGCTAAACAAATAAGAGACGCAGAACTACAGAAGGATAAACAAATAAGGGACGCAGAACTACAGGAGGATAAACAAATAAGAGACGCAGAGCTACAGAAGGATAAACAAATAAGAGACGCAGAACTACAGAAGGATAAACAAATAAGAGACGCAGAACTACAGGAGGATAAACAAATAAGAGACGCAGAACTACAGAAGGATAAACAAATAAGAAACGCAGAACTACAGAAGGATAAACAAATAAGAGACGCAGAGCTACAGAAGGCTAAAGAAATAAGGGACGCAGAACTACAGAAGGATAAACAAATAAGGGACGCAGAGCTACAGTTAAAACTGGCAGCAGTCCAACAAGCAGCCGCACCTTCTACGAACAGTGAGTACAGCACAGCAGACACAAGGAAGATTCCGTTTAGCGCTTTTAAAGCTTTTGATGAAAAGGACTGTGAGATTGATAACTACCTGGCGGATTTTGAGCGACAATGTAACCTGCACCGAATAGCTAGAGGAGAGTGGGTTGCAATATTGTCAGGCAAACTGTCAGGCAAAGCTTCTGATGCTTTCCGGACCGTGCCAGATCAGGATATCCATAGCTACGCCCGGGTTAAAGAAGTGCTCCTGGCTCGTTATGCAGTAACCCCAGAGTCCCACCGACAGAAGTTCAGGGACTCACGCAAAACCACGAAAGACTCTTACGCGGAATGGGCATGCCAGCTGTCCCTGTCGGCCTCTAACTGGGTTAACAGCAGCCAGGCCACCACCGCAGAGGACATTTTGCAACTAATGCTCCTGGAGCAATTTTACAATCACATCCAGACGGATGTCAAAGATTGGGTGAGAGATCGCAGGCCCATGACTCTACCAGAGGCCGCGAAGTTGGCGGATGAATATGCGGATACTCGCAAGACAAACCAGGTCACACCACGGGTACAACCTCCACAACCAACGGCGCCCTCACACCCACCAGCCGCTAGATACCAACCGCCTAACAGACCGATGACATCTAGCCCTCGCTATCCACGCCAGGAGGACAACGAACAACGCTGCTTCCGGTGCAAACAGTTGGGTCACTTCAAGCAGAATTGCCCCATGAATGACAACACCAGGTCAAATTGGTCTCAACCTGGGTACCGCCCGCCAGCAGCAGCCCATTGTGTAGACTCGGCTTGGGATCCCCAGGAGCTGGGTCAGGAAGAACCATTGGGCACCCCTTACGAAGCCCTCATGGTACAATCTGTTATTACGGACAACAGGGAACACCATTGTCAGCTGGTCATGGGCGACAGCCATGAGCCGGAGGGGCCCTGGAGGGAGCTGGGCAGAAAGAGGCACCGCCAGCTACCCTCCAAGAAGAAGAGGTCCTGGAAGTCATATAACCAGCGGACATGGGAGGAGAAGAAGCGACTGGAGGAGATGGAATCGCAGCGGGCGCCCCAGATGCGGGCCGAGATGTTCGCCAAGGGCCCACCGGTGGCCCCTTACACCACCACCCAGTTCCTGATGATGAAGGACCACGTGGAGAGCCTGCAGGACATGAGCAAGCAGGATCTGATCCGTGAGTACATAGAGCTGGAGGAGTGCATAAGCCGCATGGAGGAGGAGAACAACCACCTGAGGTCACAGCGGGCTGACCCCCCCAGGCTCCATGAACTGGAGATGGAGCTGGAGAAGCTCAAAGAGGAGAACCGGCGGCTGCGGAGGGAGCAGGGGGTGGCTGACCTTATGGGGCCCTGAGTCCCCTCTCCCCCCCCCCCCCCGGACTCTGAGCACCAGTGCTACAGCATTTCAACAAATATAACTTTTTCTTTTTATGAATATCCTGTGACTGTCACTTCAGAGCCATAACCTGCCCCTCCCATAGTGGGACACCTAGATGGCGGCGCACAGACCCATTCGCCGTCTTCACACTAACTTCTGGTGACTTTGCAGATCGCACAAAGACTTGGGGACTGACCGGCGTGTGATCTGACGACCCGGTGGCATACCTGAGTCGGGAGCAGTTGTCAAGGGAGGTCAGTCATGCCAAATGGAGTTAACCTCGGACTTAAAGCTCTGAACCCGTCAACCCTACTGGACCAGGGAAGGTCCAACCGGGTTTGCCGGAGCAGGGAGAAAAAAGGGGGCCATTGTGACGGACTTTTTACCTATATGCTTCAGTTTAATCCTCCCTGCTTGTTTAAGGCTGTTAATTGTAATTACTCTTCTGCAGCTAGCCCTGTTTCAAATGTTAATTGTTCTAGCCCTGTGTTTACTGGTTACTGTGATTAGATAAGTGGCTTGTGTTAATTATGCTGATTGCTTCCTTGTGATAATTATCTCTCTATATGCGGTGCCGAACCGGCTAGATACTGAGTAGTTCAAAGAAATATCTTTATTTCAAAGGAGCTGTATTAAAGACCCCCCACTGTGTGAGGGGGGCGGAGATTTGTCATTGTAACAGTTGTAACCACATATAAGCTCTGGTTTCTTACGATTAAAACTCTGTGTTGTTCAAGCAGTAAGCTGGTCTCATGTGTGGCTTTCTGGGCGATTCCAGGGATATCCCTCCTCGTGGAATATTGGGGTGATTTTCGTTATGGGAAGAAGGGAACGTTGACGGGGATATCATACCGATACCGTCACATGGTGTATCTGGATAAAGGAAGTGTAACAGACTTATGAACTATTCTGCCGGGACATCCTATAATACTCCTACAGTGAGGTTTACAAAGAACTGCATGGCTCGTTACAATTGGATTTACCACATTGTATTCTGAGCTCAAAGGGTTAATTATACAAGGGACTTTTTCACTGCTGAATGCTAATATTCCCTTTACATAGCTAATGGACTCTCCTTTGTGTAGTAACAGCCTCCTGCCAGGTGTATGCTAACGTGATGATCTGTGAGTGTGTATTGTTCTAAAGGTTAATTGAATTCTATTGAGAAAGGAATGTGCCCGGCCAGGTCATGTTAAGTAGATCTCGGTGCCGGAACGTCTAGAGACTGATTGATTCAAGGAGATCATTGTGTTCGAGTTCTGGTAATGAAGAAATGTTTATAATTAGCTCAAAGAAGGTGATTGAAGCTTCCCCACGGTGTGATGTGTGGGTGGGGACAGTTTGATTGTTCATGTGCCTTGAATACTGTATAAAATCTCAGAGTGAACCATTAAAAAATCAGTCCTGCTTGACTCTGCAAACGTAGCCCGTCTCGTTTCTTGAAAGGGCGTTCGATGGGATATACCGGCGGTACCTGCATATCGCAGCTTGCCAGGGAAAAGGACGTCTCCAACGGCTGATACCCTCTCACTAGCCCGGGTAGCCGTTACAGGAAGGCCCATAGACGTGGTGTATCTAGATAAAGGAAGGTCCGTAGACGTGGTGTATCTATATAAAAGAAGGTCAGTAGACGTGGTGTATCTATATAAAGGAAGGTCCGTAGACGTGGTGTATCTGGATAAAGGAAGGCCCATAGACGTGGTGTATCTAGATAAAGGAAGGCCCATAGACGTGGTGTATCTAGATAAAGGAAGGACCGTAGACGTGGTGTATCTGGATAAAGGAAGGCCCGTAGATGTGGTGTATCTATATAAAGGAAGGCCCGTAGACGTGGTGTATCTATATAAAGGAAGGCCCGTAGACGTGATGTATCTAGATAAAGGAAGGTCCGTAGACGTGGTGTATCTAGATAAAGGAAGGCCCGTAGACGTGATGTATCTATATAAAGGAAGGCCCGTAGACGTGATGTATCTAGATAAAGGAAGGTCCGTAGACGTGGTGTATCTAGATAAAGGAAGGCCCGTAGACGTGGTATATCTATATAAAGGAAGGCCCATAGACATGGTGTATCTACATAAAGGAAGGTCCGTAGACGTGGTGTATCTGGATAAAGGAAGGCCCGTAGATGTGGTGTATCTAGATAAAGGAAGGCCCATAGACGTGGTGTATCTGGATAAAGGAAGGTCCGTAGACGTGGTGTTTCTAGATAAAGGAAGGCCCGTAGACGTGGTGTATCTAGATAAAGGAAGGCCCGTAGACGTGGTATATCTGGATAAAGGAAGGCCCGTAGACGTGGTGTATCTGGATAAAGGAAGGCTCGTAGACGTGGTGTATCTGGATAAAGGAAGGTCTGTAGATGTGGTGTTTCTAGATAAAGGAAGGCCCGTAGACGTGGTATATCTAGATAAAGAAAGGTCCGTAGACGTGGTGTATCTGGATAAAGGAAGGCTCGTAGACGTGGTGTATCTGGATAAAGGAAGGCCCATAGATGTGGTGTATCTAGATAAAGAAAGGTCCGTAGATGTGGTGTATCTGGATAAAGGAAGGCCCGTAGACGTGGTGTATCTAGATAAAGGAAGGCCCGTAGATGTGGTGTATCTAGATAAAGGAAGGCCCGTAGACGTGGTGTATCTGGATAAAGGAAGGCCCGTAGATGTGGTGTATCTGGATAAAGGAAGGCCCGTAGACGTGGTGTATCTGGATAAAGGAAGGTCTGTAGATGTGGTGTTTCTAGATAAAGGAAGGCCCGTAGACGTGGTGTATCTAGATAAAGAAAGGTCCGTAGACGTGGTGTATCTGGATAAAGGAAGGCCCGTAGACGTGGTGTATCTGGATAAAGGAAGGCCCATAGATGTGGTGTATCTAGATAAAGATAGGTCCGTAGATGTGGTGTATCTGGAGAAAGGAAGGCCCGTAGACGTGGTGTATCTAGATAAAGGAAGGCCCGTAGATGTGGTGTATCTAGATAAAGGAAGGCCCGTAGATGTGGTGTATCTGGATAAAGGAAGGCCCGTAGATGTGGTGTATCTGGATAAAGGAAGGCCCATAGACGTGGTGTATCTAGATAAAGGAAGGCCCGTAGACGTGGTGTATCTGGATAAAGGAAGACCCGTAGACGTGGTGTATCTAGATAAAGGAAGGCCTGTAGATGTGGTGTATCTAGATAAAGGGAGACCCATAGACGTGGTGTATCTAGATAAAGGAAGGCCCGTAGACGTGGTATATCTGGATAAAGGAAGGCCCGTAGACGTGGTGTATCTGGATAAAGGAAGGTCTGTAGATGTGGTGTTTCTAGATAAAGGAAGGCCCGTAGACGTGGTATATCTAGATAAAGAAAGGTCCGTAGACGTGGTGTATCTGGATAAAGGAAGGCCCATAGACGTGGTGTATCTGGATAAAGGAAGGCCCATAGATGTGGTGTATCTAGATAAAGAAAGGTCCGTAGATGTGGTGTATCTGGATAAAGGAAGGCCCGTAGACGTGGTGTATCTAGATAAAGGAAGGCCCGTAGATGTGGTGTATCTAGATAAAGGAAGGCCCGTAGACGTGGTGTATCTGGATAAAGGAAGGCCCGTAGATGTGGTGTATCTGGATAAAGGAAGGCCCGTAGACGTGGTGTATCTGGATAAAGGAAGGTCTGTAGATGTGGTGTTTCTAGATAAAGGAAGGCCCGTAGACGTGGTATATCTAGATAAAGAAAGGTCCGTAGACGTGGTGTATCTGGATAAAGGAAGGCCCGTAGACGTGGTGTATCTGGATAAAGGAAGGCCCGTAGACGTGGTGTATCTAGATAAAGAAAGGTCCGTAGATGTGGTGTATCTGGATAAAGGAAGGCCCGTAGACGTGGTGTATCTAGATAAAGGAAGGCCCGTAGATGTGGTGTATCTAGATAAAGGAAGGCCCGTAGACGTGGTGTATCTGGATAAAGGAAGGTCTGTAGATGTGGTGTTTCTAGATAAAGGAAGGCCCGTAGACGTGGTGTATCTAGATAAAGAAAGGTCCGTAGACGTGGTGTATCTGGATAAAGGAAGGCCCGTAGACGTGGTGTATCTGGATAAAGGAAGGCCCGTAGACGTGGTGTATCTAGATAAAGGAAGGCCCGTAGATGTGGTGTATCTAGATAAAGGAAGGCCCGTAGACATGGTGTATCTGGATAAAGGAAGGCCCGTAGATGTGGTGTATCTGGATAATGAAGGCCCGTAGACGTGGTGTATCTAGATAAAGGAAGGCCCGTAGACGTGGTGTATCTGGATAAAGGAAGACCCGTAGACGTGGTGTATCTAGATAAAGGAAGGCCTGTAGATGTGGTGTATCTAGATAAAGGGAGACCCATAGACGTGGTGTATCTAGATAAAGGAAGGCCCGTAGACGTGGTATATCTGGATAAAGGAAGGCCCGTAGACGTGGTGTATCTGGATAAAGGAAGGTCTGTAGATGTGGTGTTTCTAGATAAAGGAAGGCCCGTAGACGTGGTATATCTAGATAAAGAAAGGTCCGTAGACGTGGTGTATCTGGATAAAGGAAGGCCCGTAGACGTGGTGTATCTGGATAAAGGAAGGCCCATAGATGTGGTGTATCTAGATAAAGAAAGGTCCGTAGATGTGGTGTATCTGGATAAAGGAAGGCCCGTAGATGTGGTGTATCTAGATAAAGGGAGACCCGTAGACGTGGTGTATCTAGATAAAGGAAGGTCCGTAGACGTGGTGTACCTGGATAAAGGAAGGTCTGTAGACGTGGTGTATCTGGATAAAGGGAGACCCGTAGACGTGGTGTATCTAGATACAGGAAGGCTCGTAGACGTGGTGTATCTAGATAAAGGAAGGCCCGTAGACGTAGTGTATCTAGATAAAGGAAGGCCCGTAGACGTGGTGTATCTAGATAAAGGAAGGTCCGTAGATGTGGTGTATCTGGATAAAGGAAGGCCCGTAGACGTGGTGTATCTAGATAAAGGAAGGCCCGTAGACGTGGTGTATCTAGATAAAGGAAGGTCCGTAGATGTGGTGTATCTAGATAAAGGAAGGCCCGTAGACGTGGTGTATCTAGATAAAGGAAGGTCCGTAGACGTGGTGTATCTAGATAAAGGAAGGTCCGTAGACGTGGTGTATCTGGATAAAGGAAGGCCCGTAGATGTGGTGTATCTAGATACAGGAAGGCCCGTAGACGTGGTGTATCTGGATAAAGGAAGGCCCGTAGATGTGGTGTATCTAGATAAAGGAAGGCCCGTAGACGTGATGTATCTAGATAAAGGAAGGCCCGTAGACGTGGTGTATCTGGATAAAGGAAGGTCCGTAGATGTGGTGTATCTAGATAAAGGAAGGCCCGTAGACGTGGTGTATCTAGATAAAGGAAGGTCTGTAGATGTGGTGTATCTGGATAAAGGAAGGTATGTAGACGTGGTGTATCTGGATAAAGGAAGGTCCGTAGACATGGTGTATCTGGATAAAGCAAGGTCCGTAGACGTGGTGTATCTAGATAAAGGAAGGTCCGTAGACGTGGTGTATCTGGATAAAGCAAGGTCCATAGATGTGGTGTATCTAGATAAAGCAAGGTCCATAGATGTGGTGTATCTAGATAAAGGAAGGCCCGTAGACGGGGTGTATCTGGATAAAGGAAGGTCCGTAGACGTGGTGTATCTAGATAAAGGAAGGCCTGTAGACGTGGTGTATCTAGATAAAGGAAGGCCCGTAGACGTGGTGTATCTAGATAAAGGAAGGGCCATAGACGTGGTGTATCTAGATAAAGGAAGGCCCGTAGACGTGGTGTATCTGGATAAAGGAAGGCCCGTAGATGTGGTGTATCTGGATAAAGGAAGGCCCGTAGACGTGGTGTATCTGGATAAAGGAAGGCCCATAGACGTGGTGTATTTAGATAAAGGAAGGCCCGTAGACGTGGTGTATCTAGATAAAGGAAGGCCCGTAGACGTGGTGTATCTGGATAAAGGAAGGCCCATAGATGTGGTGTATCTGGATAAAGGAAGGCCCGTAGATGTGGTGTATCTGGATAAAGGAAGGCCCGTAGACGTGGTGTATCTAGATAAAGGAAGGCCCGTAGATGTGGTGTATCTGGATAAAGGAAGGCCCGTAGATGTGGTGTATCTAGATAAAGGAAGGTCCGTAGATGTGGTGTATCTGGATAAAGGAAGGCCCGTAGATGTGGTGTATCTAGATAAAGGGAGACCCGTAGACGTGGTGTATCTGGATAAAGGAAGGCCTGTAGATGTGGTGTATCTAGATAAAGGAAGGCCTGTAGATGTGGTGTATCTAGATAAAGGAAGGTCCGTAGACGTGGTGTATCTGGATAAAGGAAGGCCCGTAGACGTGGTGTATCAAGATACAGGAAGGCCCGTAGACGTGGTGTATCTGGATAAAGGAAGGCCCGTAGACGTGGTGTATCAAGATACAGGAAGGTCTGTAGATGTGGTGTATCTGGATAAAGGAAGGTCTGTAGACGTGGTGTATCTGGATAAAGGAAGGTCCGTAGACATGGTGTATCTGGATAAAGCAAGGTCCGTAGACGTGGTGTATCTGGATAAAGGAAGGTCTGTAGACGTGGTGTATCTGGATAAAGCAAGGTCCATAGATGTGGTGTATCTAGATAAAGCAAGGTCCATAGATGTGGTGTATCTAGATAAAGGAAGGCCCGTAGACGTGGTGTATCTGGATAAAGGAAGGTCCGTAGACATGGTGTATCTAGATAAAGGAAGGCCCGTAGATGTGGTGTATCTAGATAAAGGAAGGCCCGTAGATGTGGTGTATCTAGATAAAGGAAGGCCCGTAGACGTGGTGTATCTGGATAAAGGAAGGCCCGTAGATGTGGTGTATCTGGATAAAGGAAGGCCCGTAGACGTGGTGTATCTGGATAAAGGAAGGCCCGTAGACGTGGTGTATCTGGATAAAGGAAGGTCCGTAGATGTGGTGTATCTAGATAAAGGAAGGTCCGTAGACGTGGTGTATCTGGATAAAGGAAGGCCCGTAGATGTGGTGTATCTAGATAAAGGGAGACCCGTAGACGTGGTGTATCTGGATAAAGGAAGGCCTGTAGATGTGGTGTATCTAGATAAAGGAAGACCCGTAGATGTGGTGTATCTAGATAAAGGAAGGTCAGTAGATGTGGTGTATCTGGATAAAGGAAGGTCTGTAGACGTGGTGTATCTGGATAAAGGGAGACCCGTAGACGTGGTGTATCTGGATAAAGGAAGACTCGTAGATGTGGTGTATCTAGATAAAGGAAGGTCTGTAGACGTGGTGTATCTAGATAAAGGAAGACCCGTAGACGTGGTGTATCTGGATAAAGGAAGGCCCGTAGATGTGGTGTATCTAGATAAAGGAAGGTCCGTAGATGTGGTGTATCTGGATAAAGGAAGACCCGTAGACGTGGTGTATCTAGATAAAGGAAGGCCCGTAGATGTGGTGTATCTAGATAAAGGAAGACCCGTAGACGTGGTGTATCTAGATAAAGGAAGGTCCGTAGATGTGGTGTATCTGGATAAAGGAAGGCCCGTAGATGTGGTGTATCTAGATGTAGGAAGGTCTGTAGACGTGGTGTATCTGGATAAAGGGAAACCCGTAGACGTGGTGTATCTAGATAAAGGAAGACTCGTAGACGTGGTGTATCTAGATAAAGGAAGGTCTGTAGACGTGGTGTATCTGGATAAAGGAAGGTCTGTAGACGTGGTGTATCTAGATAAAGGAAGGTCTGTAGACGTGGTGTATCTGGATAAAGGGAGACCCATAGATGTAGTGTATCTGGATAAAGGGAGACCCGTAGATGTGGTGTATCTGGATAAAGGAAGGTCCGTAGACGTGGTGTATCTATATAAAGGAAGGTCCGTAGATGTGGTGTATCTAGATAAAGGAAGGTCCGTAGATGTGGTGTATCTGGATAAAGGAAGGTCCGTAGACGTGGTGTATCTAGATAAAGGAAGGCCCGTAGACGTGGTGTATCTAGATAAAGGAAGGTCTGTAGACGTGGTGTATCTGGATAAAGGAAGGTCTGTAGACGTGGTGTATCTAGATAAAGGAAGGTCTGTAGACGTGGTGTATCTGGATAAAGGGAGACTCGTAGACGTGGTGTATCTAGATAAAGGAAGACTCGTAGACGTGGTGTATCTAGATAAAGGAAGGTATGTAGACGTGGTGTATCTGGATAAAGGAAGGTCTGTAGACGTGGTGTATCTAGATAAAGGAAGGTCCGTAGACGTGGTGTATCTAGATAAAGGAAGGTCTGTAGATGTGGTGTATCTAGATAAAGGAAGGCCCGTAGATGTGGTGTATCTGGATAAAGGAAGGTCCGTAGACGTGGTGTATCTATATAAAGGAAGGTCCGTAGATGTGGTGTATCTAGATAAAGGAAGGTCCGTAGATGTGGTGTATCTGGATAAAGGAAGGTCCGTAGACGTGGTGTATCTAGATAAAGGAAGGCCCGTAGACGTGGTGTATCTAGATAAAGGAAGGTCCGTAGACGTGGTGTATCTGGATAAAGCAAGGTCCGTAGATGTGGGAAAGCAGATGATCACGTTAGTTATCACTACTACATGGATCCTCGCTGTTATCCGGGTTCCATGATGAGCGGCTGCCTTGTTGCTTGTTCACCACAGGGGTCGCTCTTTTGACACGGCCACCATTCACAGAATTGCTCACATTTTTCTCAATGAATGCAAGACATTCTCTGATTGGATGACTCGGAGAGCAGTGATGCCACCATGATGGATCTATTCGCTATTCTCTGCAGTCAGAAGCTCAGGGGATTATGGGATAGGATTGTAAGCTCATGTGTGCTCCCTCTGGCAGGTCATTGCGTATGAACAGGGTCAGGTTGTGGAAAGTCTGACGGAATATTTGGGCAGAGTGAAATTTGCCTTCCGTCCCACCCAAGACGCCGGTATCTTCATCAACCACACGCGGGTATCGGACACCGGTACGTACCAGTGCACCGTCATTAACCCACCAGACGGGGCAACACCCAACATCGGCCTGGTTGGGCTTACTGTGCTTGGTAAGTCAGAGAATGGCACTGCATTGTGTGTAATGGCTAGATGTGGTCCTCATTTCGTAGAGTATCCTCCTCTGACGGTCACATGACTTCTTCTCCCTCTCACAGTCCCTCCTTCCATCCCGGACTGTTCCAGTGATGGCCATGGCCAGGAAGGGGGCAGTATCCACCTCTTCTGCTCAGTGATGGAAGGGATCCCGGCTCCCCGCTTCAGATGGGAGAAAATCCCCCCCGATGGTCAACTACTCAACACCCGCCAGGAAGGTGAGCCTTAAACTAAGGACCCAATATGGGGAGGAGCTTTGTCTATCTTGCTCCGCCTCTTCTCCCATAATTAGAGATAATGGATGACCACTAGTGTCCATCACCTACAAACCCGACATCAAAACAGGAAGCATCCTCAGAGTATCCAGGATAAAGATCAGAGGTAGTCCCATAGATCAGCCCTCCAAATTTCCACTCACCTGCTTCTATTTGATCTAGGCTGCATTGAGGGCACTAATAGGCATTGATAGGTTGCACTGAAGGGCACTGATAGGCTGCATTGATGGGCACTGATGAGGCTGCGTTGAGGGCACTAATAGGCTGCACTGAAGGGCATTGATAGGCTGCACTGATGGGCACTGACGAGGCTGCATTAAATTAGGTGTTAATATTTATATTTGTACCTTAATTTTCATAAAAAATTTAACAATGTCATTTCAGGATTTATTTATTTTTCTCCTCAGTCTTCACGAGGGATTAGGGGGGAGGGGCTTCAGTAACCAAATCTGCAGTGCCTATCCTCAGGACACATCACAGGAAGCCCCTCCATGGATATCAGAGGACAGAATAAGACTTGGGAAACGTAACATTAATAAATCCCCGGGGACCAGGTGGCTGCACCCGAGGGGACTTAGGGAACTCAGTCAAGTAATTGCCACACCATTGTTCCTCATTTTTACTGACAGTCTACTGACTGGAATGGTACCAGCTGATTGGAGAAAAGCCAATGTAGCACCAATATTTAAAAAGGGCCCAAAATACATCCCTGGGAATTACAGGGCAGTCAGCCTAACACCAATAGTATGTAAGCTCTTGGAGGGGATGATAAGGGGCTATATACAGGATTTTAGTAATGAGAACGGGATCATTAGCAGTAATCAGCATGGAGTCATGAAGAATCGTTCTTCCCAAACCGATCTATTAACCTTCTATGAGGAGGTGATCTGCCATCTAGATAAAGGAAGGCCCGTAGATGTGGTGTATCTGGATTTTGCACACAGTTCCCTATAAACGTTTACTGTACAAAGTAAGGTCCGTTGGCATGGACCATAGGGGGAGAACATGGACCATAGGGCGAGTACATGGACCATAGGGTGAGTACATGGGCCATAGGGGGGAGTACATGGGCCATAGGGGGGAGTACATGGACCATAGGGGGGAGTACATGGACCATAGGGGGGAGTACATGGACCATAGGGGGGAGTACATGGACCATAGGGGGAGTACATGGACCATAGGGGGGAGTACATGGACCATAGGGGGGAGTACATGGACCATAGGGGGGAGTACATGGACCATAGGGGGGAGTACATGGACCATAGGGGGGAGTACATGGACCATAGGGGGAGTACATGGACCATAGGGGGGAGTACATGGACCATAGGGGGAGTACATGGACCATAGGGGGAGCACATGGACCATAGGGTGAGTGCATGGACCATAGGGGGAGTACATGGACCATAGGGGGAGTACATGGACCATAGGGGCGAGTACATGGACCATAGGGGGGAGTGCATGAGCCATAGGGGGGAGTACATGGACCATAGGGGGGAGTACATGGGCCATAGGGGGGAGTACATGGGCCATAGGGGGGAGTACATGGGCCATAGGGGGGAGTACATGGGCCATAGGGGGGAGTACATGGACCATAGGGGGGGAATACATGGACCATAGGGGGGAGTACATGGACCATAGGGGGGAGTACATGGACCATAGGGGGGAGTACATGAGCCATAGGGGGGGGTGCATGAGCCATAGTGGGGAGTACATGGACCATAGGGGGGAATACATGGACCATAGGGGGGAGTACATGAGCCATAGGGGGGGGTGCATGAGCCATAGTGGGGAGTACATGGACCATAGGGGGGAGTACATGGACCATAGGGGAAGTACATGGACCATAGGGGGAGTACATGGACCATAGGGGGAGTACATGGACCATAGGGGGGAGTACATGGACCATAGGGGGGAGTACATGGACCATAGGGGGAGTACATGGACCATAGGGGAAGTACATGGACCATAGGGGGGAGTACATGGACCATAGGGGGGAGTACATGGACCATAGGGGGGAGTACATGAGCCATAGAGGGGAGTGCATGGATTGAAAACTGGCTACAAGGGGGAGTTCAGAGGGTGGTGATAAATGGGGAGTACTCGGAATGGTCGGGGGTGGGTATTGGGGTCCCCCAGGGTTCTGTGCTGGGACCAATCCTGTTTAATTTGTTCATAAACAATCTGGAGGAGGGGTGAGCAGAGCAATCTCTGTTTGCGGACGATACTAAGATAAGCAGGGCAATAACTTCTCTGCAGGATGTGGAAACCTTACAAAAAGATCTGAACAAATTAATGAGGGGGGGGAGGGGCAACTACATGGCAAATGAGGTTTAAAGTAGAAACATTTTAAATAATGTATTTGGGTGGTAAAATATGAATACATTCTATAGACTGGGGGGAGAACCTCTGGGGGGATGTAGGATGGAGAAGGACCTGGGGGTCCTAGTAGATGAGAGGCTCAGCAATGGGGGAGGGAGGAGCTCAGGTATGGGGGAGGGAGGAGCTCAGGTATGGGGGAGGGTGGGGCTCGGGTATGGGGGAGGGAGGAGCTCAGATATGGGGGGAGAACCTCTGGGGGTCCTAGTAGATGAGAGGCTCAGCAATGAGGGGGAGGGAGGAGCTCAGGTATGGGGGAAGGGAGGAGCTCAGGTACAGGGGGGAGAACCTCTGGGGGGATGTAGGATGGAGAAGGACCTGGGGGTCCTAGTAGATGAGAGGCTCAGCAATGGGGGAGGGAGGAGCTCAGGTATGGGGGAGGGAGGAGCTCAGGTATGGGGGAGGGAGGAGCTCATGTATGGGGGAGGGAGGAGCTCAGGTATGGGGGAGAACCTCTGGGGGTCCTAGTAGATAAGAGGCTCAGCAATGAGGGGGGAGGGAGGAGCTCAGGTATTGGGGAGGGTGGGGCTCAGGTATGGGGGAGGGAGGAGCTCAGATATGGGGGGAGAACCTCTGGGGGTCCTAGTAGACGAGAGGCTCAGCAATGAGGGGGAGGGAGGAGCTCAGGTACAGGGGGGAGAACCTCTGGGGGGATGTAGGATGGAGAAGGACCTGGGAGTCCTAGTAGATGAGAGGCTCGGCAATGGGGGAGGGAGGAGCTCATGTATGGGGGAGGGAGAACCTCTGGGGGTCCTAGTAGATGAGAGGCTCAGCAATGAGGGGGGAGGGAGGAGCTCAGGTACAGGGGGGAGAAACTCTGGGGGGATCTAGGGTGGAGAAGGACCTGGGGGTCCTAGTAGATGAGAGGCTCAACAATGGGGGAGGGAGGAGCTCATGTATGGGGGAGGGAGAACCTCTGGGGGTCCTAGTAGATGAGAGGCTCAGCAATGGGGGAGGGAGGAGCTCAGGTATGGGGGGGGGGAACCTCTGGGGGTCCTAGTAGATGAGAGGCTCAGCAATGCCAAGCTGCTGCTAACAAAGCAAACAGAATATTGGCATTAAAAAGGGGATCCACTCCAGAGATAAAAGTATAATTCTCTCTCTACAAGACTCTGGTCCGGCCGCACCTGGAGTATGCCGTCCAGTTCTGGGCTCCAGTCCTCAGGAAGGATGTACTGGAAATGGAGAGAGTACAAAGAAGGACAACAAAGCTAATAAGGTGTCTGGAGGAGGAATGGAGGATATTAGTGATGAGAAAAGGTTGTTCTCTTTGGAGAAGAGACGGGGGAGGGGAGATGATTTCACAAATACCGGACTGGTGACCCCACAATAGGGAGAAAAGGGAGTTTAATAAAACACGTGGCCCCTCATTAATATGAGAAGAAAAGAGGTTTAACCTTAAACTATGTAGAGGGTTCTTTACTGTAAGAGCGGCAAGGATGTGGAAATCCCTTCCACAGGCGGTGGTCTCAGCGGGGGAGGGGCATTGATAGTTTCAAGAAACTATTAGATAATCACCGGAATGACCCCAACATACAGAGATATACAATGTAACACTGACATCCAATCACACATAGGGGGGACTTGATGGATGTAGTGAACACTGCCCTGCAGTGTCTGATGAGGGGACCCCCAGTCTGGTACAGATTCCGCTGACCGCAGTCTTGTTCCGACAGATTCCAGAGGTTCCACCACACTGACAAACATCACACTGGGGACATCCGGTCTATATCGCTGTACGGCAACCAATCAGCTGGGTTCTCAGTCCTGCGCCATAGAGCTCCATATTCATGCCGGTAAGTGATGTAGTGAACACTGACATATGAAGAGGACCGGTCACCAGTCCTGTCTGTGGTCTCTGACTCTCCATGTCCCGTGTCTCTGTATGGAGGCGGGGCTTTTCTTCCACATGTCAGAGCTTCCCCTCTTCTTGATGGCTAGTGGGGCGATGACTGGTGATCTGATGGCTGGTGTAGTGATGACTGGTGATCTGATGATTGGTGGGGTGATCTGATGATTGGTGGGGTGATCTGATGGCTGGTGATCTGATGATTGGTGGGGTGATCTGATGGCTGGTGATCTGATGATTGGTGGGGTGATCTGATGGCTGGTGATCTGATGATTGGTGGGGTGATCTGATGATTGGTGGGGTGATCTGATGATTGGTGGGGTGATCTGTTGATTGGTGGGGTGATCTGATGGCTGGTGATCTGATGATTGGTGGGGTGATCTGATGACTGGTGTAGTGATGATTGGTGGGGTGATCTGATGGCTAGTGATCTGATGATTGGTGGGGTGATCTGATGACTGGTGGGGTGATCTGATGACTGGTGGGGTGATCTGATGACTGGTGGGGTGATCTGATGACTGGCGATCTGATGACTGGTGGGGTGATCTGATGATTGGTGGGGTGATCTGATGATTGGTGGGGTGATCTGATGATTGGTGGGGTGATCTGATGATTGGTGATCCAAAGATTGGTGAGGTGATCTGATGGCTGGTGGGGCGATGATTGGTGGGGTGATCTGGTTGTGACTCACTATGGATGATGGATCTCTCTCATCCATGTCATAGTGACAGAGGATTACCTTCCAGAGATCCACCATCCTTCATCCATGTCATAGTGACAGAGGATCACATTCCGGAGATCCACCATCCTTCATCCATGTCATAGTGAGAGGATCACATTCCGGAGATCCACCATCCTTCATCCATGTCATAGTGAGAGGATCACATTCCGGAGATCCACCATCCTTCATCCATGTCATAGTGACAGAGGATCACCTTCTGGAAAATAGGATTTTTGTACTCACTGTAAAATCCATTTCTCTGAGTTCATGGACGGACACAGCATCCTTGGACAGTAGGGTTATATCCGCTTCCCTTTAGGAGAGTTTAGGCAAAAAAAAAAAGCACTTTTAAGTGTTAACAACACATTCCTCAGTGCAGCTCCTCCCAGGGGTCGTGGCCCCCCCGGGTATAACCCACACCCTGCTCTAGCAGCCTCAGTTCGTAACAAGCAGTACAAACAAAGGAGGGGTGGGTGCTGTGTCCGTCTATGAACTCAGAGAAATGGAATTTACAGTGAGTACAAAAATCCTTTTTTCTCTTTCGTTCATAGACGGACACAGCATTCATTGACCTTAGGGACGTCCCCAAGCAGTGTCAAAAAATTTTGAGGGGTGGGAAAATAACACAGCAAACCAGGTTACACCCCAAACAAAAACCGGAGTTGCTCAACGGAGAAACTCCAACCATAAACTGCCGCCTGTAACACCCTGCGGCCGAAGGAGGCATCAGAAGATGCACACACATCCACCTTGAAAAAGTCTGGATCGACGACCAGGTTGCAGCCTTACACTCCTGTAACACAGAGGCATGATGCCGGAAAGCCCAAGAGGCCCCGATCGCCCTGGTCGAAAGCGCCGTAACCTAAAAGGGAGGCGCCCGCCCCTTCAGGACATAGGCCTGAAGCACAATCTGTCGGATCCACCTAGAAATGGTGGCTGACGAGACTGGCAGGCCCTCTCGTAGGACCAGCCACCGACACGAACAGTGAGCCCGACTTCCGGAACGGAACCGTAACATAAGTACACTCGTAGGGCCCGAACCACATCCAGAGGATGCAAAGTGGCCTCCTCCTGGCATTTCGGCCGAGGACATAAGGATGGAAGAACAATGTCCCCATCAATGTGAAAAGCCGAAACGACCTTAGGGAGAAAAAACGGCTGCGGCCGCAGCACCACCTCATCCTTATGGATGACCAAGTAGGGAGCCTTGCAAGACAAGGCCGCCAGAACAGACAGACACCCGTCTGATCGAGGTAATTGCTACCAGAAATAAAATCACCTTTTGTGACAATAAACAAAAAACCTCCCGAATGTCCTCAAAGGGAGCATCCCGAAGCACTGAAAGGACTAAATTCAAGTCCCATGGGGGTAATGGAGGGCGCACCGGAGGGGCCACCTGCCAGACCCCCTGACCCAACGTACGCACCAAATAGTGCGCTGCCAAGGGTCGCTGAAAGTAAAAACAGCCAGAGCAGAAATCTGGCTCCTAACCGTACGTAAGGCGAGAGCCTGAACCACTCCCTGCTGCAAAGACAGCAGAATCCTGTACACAACGCATGTACGAGAGTGCCAGTTCATCTCCTCACACATAGAGATGTAGGTCTTCCACGTACGATGGTAAATCCTATGTGAGGTAGACCTCCGTGCAGGCAGCATGGTAGAGACCACCGAACCCAATAGGCCTCGGACCTTCAGCCCCTGGCTCTCAACAGTCACGCCGCTAAAGCCAGCGACTGTAAAGCAGGGTGGAAGATCGGACCCTGTAACAGAAGATCTTCTCTCAGGGGAAGATGCTAGGGGGCGTCTGCCACCAGACACACCAGGTCCGTGTACCAGGAGCGACGAGGCCAATCTGGGGCGATCAGGATTGATAGAATCCCTTCGGCTCCCACTCTGCGCAGCAGGCGAGGAAGAAGCTTCCGAGGAGGGAAGGCGTAAAATAGGCGATAGCGACCCCTGGCCACGAACCGTGACACCTTCCGGCCGAGGCGGGACGCTAGAAGGTCCACGTCTGGAGTGCCCCACTTTTGCCACAAACCCTGACACACCTGCGGGTGGAGAGACCACTCTCCTTGGTAATGTGCAGTGCGACTTAGGAAGTCGGCTTGCCATACTGTACCCCGGAACGTACACGGCTGATAGAGCCGGAACGGACCTTTCGGCCCACCGAAGGATGTGCGCGACCTCCGTCGCTGCAGCTGAACTCCGTGTGCCTCCCTGATGCTTGACGTACGCCACGGATCCAGGGACCACCCGGCAAGGCACAGCTTGATTGCTCGGAAATCTTGATATTGATCGGTAGGCGGTACTCCACCCAAATCCGGTGCCCCAAACGCCCCTCCCCAACCAGAGAGGCTGGCATCCGTCGTGACCACTGTCCAGTGGCACGGCAGAAAACGACTTCCCGACCCGAAGCACCGGAGACGTCAGCCACCACACCAGGGAAGACATGACCAGTTGACTCAAATGAATCTGGTAATCCAGAGATGACAGAAGCTTGTCCCAACTCGACAGCAGGTCCCTCTGTAGCACCCAGGTGTGGAATTGGGCATACGGAACCGCCTCGAAAGAGGCTACCAACTGACCCAGAACCCTCATGCAGAATCGCAGAGATGACCACTTCTGGGTTGACAACTGCTGCACCGCAGATTGCAGAGTCTGAAGTTTTTCCGTCAGGAGAAAAAACTCCCGTCCCGGCGGAGTCCAGGACTAGTCCCAGGTATTCCAGTCCCTGAGACAGAATCAACACTGACTTCTGGACAATACAGAAGTCAGCCAAACTCTTGGAGAGTCTGACATGTGATAGACACGTCCTCCCCCCATTCTGAGTTCGAAGAAACACGTAGGAGAATGTCACCCAGACATCCCACGATAACAAACCCCCGCTGTCACAGCCGGGCCAGTATCGGGACGAGCACCTTGGTGAAAACCTGTGGTGCCGACACCAAGTCGAGCAGGAGGGCCACAAATTGAAAACAGTCCTCCCCCGACCGCAAAGCACAGAATCCCTGGTGCTTTGAGCACATGAGAACCTGCAGGTACGCATTCATGACATCCAAGGACGACAGAAAATCCCCCTGATGGAGTGCCGCTATTACCGAGCGAATCGACACCATCCTGAAATTTTGCACTTTGACAAAACAAACAAGGGACTTGAGGCCCAGGATTGGCCGGGCCCCGTCCTCCTTGGTGACAACAAACAGAATGGAGTAAAACCCCTGAGACCGTTCCATCGAGGAACTGGTACAATCACTCCCCCGACCAGAAGATCCTGGACAGCCCCTGACAGAGCCAACCGGCGAACCGGAGGAATCCAGAGGTTGGAGGAAAAAATCCTGTTTGGTAATCAAGAGAAAAACTAACTTGTACCCCAAGGAAACTACTTCGCAACCCGAACGGTTGGAGAGAAGAGACCTCCACCGAGCCGCGAATTCGCGAAGCCAGTCCCCCACCCGAGACACGGGCGGGGGCAGACCTCCAGGCGGAAGCAGGTATGTCCGCAGGCTTGTGGAACCAGGTGCGCTGCTGCCCCGCAGCGGGAGTCTTAGCACCTTGCAAACCTTCCCCCACGGCACAGGGCGGGCGAAAAAAAATGCTTGGGGTTAGTAAAGGAGGGTCCTTGCTCATGGCGAGGTCCCTAGCCCTTCCCAGACTGTGGGAACAGCATGCTCTTACCACCCGTGGCATCCTTAATGATGCCATTTAGGGAAGTCCCAAAAGAACCGTTCACCCTTAAAGGGCAATTCACCAAGGCCTTCTCTGAGGACTGGTCTGCAGACCAGCACTTCAGCCACACAAGGCGGCGCAGTACCACCGCATAGGCGGAAGCCCTGGAAAGCAAGAGCGTAACCAGGACCGACTCACAGACAAATTTTAGACCTAGAACTAAATGTTCAGCCAGGTCCTTGAAGGTCTCGGAAGCATCCTGCTCCTGCAGCAAAAAACGTTGCCCTGCAGTCAGAGTCCGTGACACCATAGCCCCGGCCAAAACCGGTCTCACAGCCGAACCCCCTACCGCGAAGATGGAGCGGGCCACAGCCTCCATTCTCCCATCCGCGGGGTCCTCAAAGGCAGGAGCCCTATCCACATGGTGGTTAGCTCAACCTGGAAACTGGAGGGTCCACGGACGGAGGAGAGACCCACTTTACCAAAAAAGGTCCTCCACAAAGGGATAACGGCAAAAACTGTCTGCGGCGTATCCCATTCCTTGTAGAACAACTGTCCCAAAAAAAAGGAACACAAGGAAAACATTGTCAGTGTGTGGCGGTTTGCGGGACCCAAAAAGGACTGGCACAGCAGGTGCCCCCGCCCCATCCTCAAGTGCTGAGTATCACGCCTGCAGAAAAAATAGCTCCAACAATACCCAACAGCAACCGACCCTGAATCAGAGTCACTCTCACTGTGCGCGTGGGTTAAGCCTGCATCATCTGACAATACAGTGTCAGAGATATCCCCAGAAGAAGGCCAGGGTGGGGGGCGCTAATATACCCCCCATCCGGCCACCAGTCGCTTCAACCTGGCGAGAAAAAATAAAAAAACGCCACTGCCATTGCCATAGCAGATAGGTGGTAGGGGCAGCAAGGGTTAACTCAAGCTTACAGGGGAAGAGTACATGTCAAGGCTCTACAATACCCCCCCCCCCCCGCTGTGTCACCTACCTGCAAAGCAGAAAAAAAAACCACAGTCACCTCCCGGCCGTTACAGAGCATGGGGGGCCCCCAGGGAAACTCACCACCCCTCCTCCCTGTGCAGCGCGGTCTGAGAGAGCCTGTGCGTATGTGGAGAAGCTGGCAGTGCTGCGTCTGTCTCCCTCAGGCAGATTCGCGGTCTTTCTCCAGCACTAAAACGGCCACACGAATTTCAAGATGGCCGCCGAATGAGCAAAAAACAGCCTAGGACCACAAAAAAATGGCCGCCGAGCTATATAAGGCGCGACTCCGACAAAATGGCGGCCGTTGCGCATTTAAAAAGAGACAGTGACACAGCAAAACAGCACAGCACAAAATCACATTCCAGCACACAAAAAGGCCCTGTAGTGAACACACACAACCCCCGCTACGCAAACACAACCCCCGCTACGCACACAGGTCCAGGTGATAGGAGACCCCAGAAAAAAAACCCTCACAGCCGCTACCCAAATGGGAAAGGAGAGAGAGGAAAATAAGGGAGAGAGGAAAGCAGGGCAAGCCCTCAGTCGGCCTTCTAAGGGAAAAATTCCAGCCAGACCACTTACCTGAGCAAGGGCCACTACTTACCCATCCTGCGACTACCTGGCTGGAGGTATCCCAGACAGAACCAACGTCCGCTAAACGGCATGGCTGTCGGCCAGACACACTGTGACAAAGCCATAGAGACCGGTCATATGTGTGCCCTAGAACCGAAGTTCCCCGGCCGCCCCTGGAACAACGGGGCCTGTCGTGGACGTCCCAAAGCTGAGCTGAGGGCCGGCACGCGCTCGATGGCCGAACATGGGGGGACTACAAGAGTCAAGGACCCAGCCTGTCACCCAGTCGGCTGTTGATAGAAGAATCACAGGATTCAAAAATGCAGGAACAAAACAATAAAAAAGCGAGAAAAATCGCAAGAAAAAATCTCCAGAGTCCAGGACTCCAGAGTGCCTGACCTCTCCTGTCGTTAGGCAGGAAAAAACTGAGGCTGCTAGAGCAGGGTGTGGGTTATACCCGGGGGGCCACGCCCCTTGGGAGGAGCTGCACTGAGGAATGTGTTATTAACACTTAAAGTGCTTTTTTTCTGCCTAAACTCTCCTGAAGGAAGCGGATATAACCCTAAGGTCAAAGGATGCTGTGTCCGTCCAAGAGAAATCCACCATCCTTCATCCATGTCATAGTGACAGAGGATCACATTCCGGAGATCTACCATCCATGTCATAGTGACAGAGGATCACATTTCGGAGATCCACCATCCATGTCATAGTGACAGAGGATCACATTCCGGAGATCCACCATCCATGTCATAGTGACAGAGGATCACATTCTGGAGATCCACCATCCTTCATCCATGTCATAGTGACAGAGGATCACATTCCGGAGATCCACCATCCATGTCATAGTGACAGAGGATCACATTCCGGAGATCCACCATCCATGTCATAGTGACAGAGGATCACATTTCGGAGATCCACCATCCATGTCATAGTGACAGAGGATCACATTCCGGAGATCCACCATCCATGTCATAGTGACAGAGGATCACATTCTGGAGATCCACCATCCTTCATCCATGTCATAGTGACAGAGGATCACATTCCGGAGATCCACCATCCATGTCATAGTGACAGAGGATCACATTCCGGAGATCCACCATCCATGTCATAGTGACAGAGGATCACATTCCGGAGATCCACCATCCATGTCATAGTGACAGAGGATCACATTCTGGAGATCCACCATCCTTCATCCATGTCATAGTGACAGAGGATCACATTCCGGAGATCCACCATCCATGTCATAGTGACAGAGGATCACATTCCGGAGATCCACCATCCATGTCATAGTGACAGAGGATCACATTCCGGAGATCCACCATTCTTCATCCATGTCATAGTGACAGAGGATCACATTCCGGAGATCCACCATCCTTCATCCATGTCATAGTGACAGAGGATCACATTCCGGAGATCCACCATCCATGTCATAGTGACAGAGGATCACATTCCGGAGATCCACCATCCATGTCATAGTGACAGAGGATCACATTCCGGAGATCCACCATCCATGTCATAGTGACAGAGGATCACATTCCGGAGATCCACCATCCATGTCATAGTGACAGAGGATCACCTTCTGCAGATCCCCCATCCATGTCATAGTGACAGAGGATCACCTTCTGCAGATCCCCCATTTTATATTTGTTAGAGTGGCAGATCACCTTCCAGAGATCCAGCATTCCTCTTATATCACATTTATGAGATTCCCGCCTGTAAATGGCAATTGATGACACAGGTGAGGGAGGGTGGATCTCCAGAACGGCGGGTGACAATGAAATGCTTTCTGAGGGATCGGCTCTCTTGTGTTGCAGGAGGAATCGGCACGATGGGGATTTTTGCCGCCATCACTATCACTCTCATCATGGGCCTGGTCCTCCTGGCACTCCTAGCTCTGGTCCTGAACCTTCACCAGCAGAGTCGGGGAAAGTGGCGCGATGCCGAGTTGTATGACCCCGCCAGGTAAACCCTCCCCAGGAAATGTGTTGTGTGAATTTGGAGGTGACTTGTTGCTAGGGGGCCACTAACCGTATCCTGTCTTCCTTCCCGCAGGGTGGACAATCTCTCTGCCATGAAAAGTCCTGACACGGCCGAATCCAGCCTAATAACCCGACCCGTGTCCAGGCCCCACATCCCCCCAGCATGGCCCTCTTCCCACATTGTCTACAGTGTCCGGCGCAGCCAGATCTCACCAGTCCCGGAGACTCCACACATCAGAAACCCCTTTCCTCCTCTGTCTTCTGGAACCGATTCCATAACAGAGAGCGAGGATGAAGATAACACAAGTGATGTGCCACCACCCGTCTACCGATCGTCACTTTACTCTGTGAACTCGGGATTCCTGGTATGACACCCGCCCCCTAAATCCTACGGCACCGTAACCGCTAAACACGGCAACCCCACAGAATCGGCACCGAGACAGAAGATTGGACTTCACAGAGCCCTTTCCTCCCAAGGGCCACCGGAACGTTCCCACGGGCCACCGGAACCGCTAAACACCACAGAGACAGACGATTGGACTTCACAGAGCCCTTTCCTCCCACGGGCCACCGGAACATTCCCACGGGCCACCGGAACATTCCCACGGGCCACCGGAACATTCCCACGGGCCACCGGAACTGCTAAACACCACAGAGACAGACGATTGGACTTCACAGAGCCCTTTCCTCCCAAGGGCCACCGGAACATTCCCACGGGCCACCGGAACATTCCCACGGGCCACCGGAACATTCCCACGGGCCACCGGAACCGCTAAACACCACAGAAACAGACGATTGGACTTCACAGAGCCCTTTCCTCCCACGGGCCACCGGAACATTCCCACGGCTGTAGCTTCTGACATTTCTCTCCAAGGCAAAGACACGTCACACAGAGTACATTGTCCCACATCCAGACATCCTCCATGTATCCTTTATACCGGATACCCCCCTATGACCCATACGTGGCACACCCGCCATTCACTTCTATATACCGGATACCTCCCTATGACCTATACGTGGCACACCCGCCATTCACTTCTATATACCGGATACCTCCCTATGACCTATACGTGGCACACCCGCCATTCACTTCTATACACCGGATACCCCCCTATGACCTATACGTGGCACACCCGCCATTCACTTCTATTTACCGGATACCCCCCTATGACCTATACGTGGCACACCCGCCATTCACTTCTATATACCGGATACCTCCCTATGACCTATACGTGGCACACCCGCCATTCACTTCTATATACCGGATACCTCCCTATGACCTATACGTGGCACACCCGCCATTCACTTCTATACACCGGATACCCCCCTATGACCTATACGTGGCACACCCGCCATTCACTTCTATTTACCGGATACCCCCCTATGACCTATACGTGGCACACCCGCCATTCACTTCTATATACCGGATACCCCCCTATGACCTATACGTGGCACACCCGCCATTCACTTCTATATACCGGATACTAGGGTTGTCACATCATCCCTTTAATAATCCAGGACACATATGAAGTACACAGGTTCCGGGGTTGATTAAAGGTGGTAATTAAACTCACTTGGCGCCTCATCAGAACCCGTGAAATTCATGTGTGTGCCGGATTAAAGGGATGATGTGGGGGGTGGGGGGGTCACAAGTCGCAGCAGTGCGACCCGAGACTTTAGAAGTCGCTCAAAGACATCAATGATTCCAAACCAGGAAACAACCAATTTAGTTTTTCATCACCGGTGTGGACCGACTCCTATGGGCCAGACAGAGGGACCTCCCCTAACCACTCCCCCAGTGTACCCACAGACCGAATCCTATGGTCAGACAGAGGGACCTCCCCTAACCACTCCCCCAGTGTACCCACAGACCGACTCCTATAGGGCCAGACAGAGGGACCTCCCCTAACCACTCCCCCAGTGTACCCACAGACCGACTCCTATGGGCAGACAGAGGGACCTCCCCTAACCACTCCCCCAGTGTACCCACAGACCGACTCCTATAGGTCAGACAGAGGGACCTCCCCTAACCACTCCCCCAGTGTACCCACA